>NW_027397065.1:53668528-53727226 GCF_003265705.2 Callorhinus ursinus
TATATATATATATATATATTTTTTTTTTTTTTTGGTGTTGAGTTTAAGTTCTTTATATATTTTGGATATTAACCCCTTATCGGATGTATCATTTGCAGATATCTTCTCCCATTCAGTAGGTTACCTTTTTGTTGATTTCCTTCACTGTGCAAAAGCTTTTTATTTTGGTGTAGTCCCAACAGCTTTTTTTTTTTTTTAAGATTTTATTTATCTGACAGAGACACAGCGAGAGAGGGAACACAAGCAGAGGAAGTGGGAGAGGGAGAAGCAGGCTTCCCGTTGAGCGGGGAGCCCGATGTGGGGCTCAGTCCCAGGACTTGGGATCATGACCTGAGCCGAAAGCAGATGCTTAATGACTGAGCCACCCAGGTGCCCCCCAGCAGCTTTGGTTTTGTTTCCCTTGCCAGAGGAGACGTTTGTAGAAAAGTGTTTCTGCAACTAATGTCAAAGAAATGACTGCCTGTATTTCCTTCTAGGAGTTTATGGTTTCAGGTCTCACATTTTTTTGAGTCTGTGTTTATGGTGAAAGGCAATGGGCCACTTTCATTCTTTTGCATGTAACTGTCCAGCTTTCCCAGCACCATTTGTTAAAGAGACTGTCTTTTCCCCATTGCATATTCTTGCCTTCTTTGTTGTAGATTAATTGACCATATAAGCATGGGTTTACTTCTGGACTCCACTCTGTTCCATTGATCTGTGCGTCTGTTTTTGTGCCACTGCCATCGTGGCTTGATGACTACCGCTTCATGGTACATCTTGAGATCTGGGATTGAGATACCTCCAGCTCCGTTCCGCTTTCTCAGGATTGCTTTGGCTAGTCATGCTCTTTTGTGGTTTCTTAAAAATTTAGTGTTCTAGTTCTGTGAAACTTGTTGGTATTTTGATGGGGATTGCATTAAATCTGCAGATTGCTTTGGGTGGGTAGTATGGACATTTTTAGTGATGTTCAACATTACTAATCAACAGGGGAATGCAAATCAAAACCACAGTGAGCTATCACTTCACACTAGTAAGAATGGCTAAAATCAAAACCACAGGAAATAACAAGTATTGTCAAGGATTTGGAGAAAAAGGAACCCTTGTGCACTGTTGGTGGGAATGTAAATTGGTGCAGCCACTGTGGGAAGACAGTACAGAGGTTCCTCAAAAAATTAAAAGAATTACCGTATGATCAGTAATTCCACTACTGGGTATTTACCCAAAGAAAATGAACGTACTAATTCAAAAAGACCTATGCATCCCATATTTATCACAGCATTATTTAGAATAGCCAAGATCTGGAAGTAACCCAAATAAACATCAATACACACACACACACACACACACACACACACACACACACACACACACACACACACACACACTGGAATATTACTCAGCAATAAAAATAATGCCATCTTGCCATTTGTAACATGAGTGGACCCTAAAAGGTATAATGCTTAGTGAAATAAGTCAGAGAAAGATAAATACCATATAATTTCACTTATATGTAGAATTTGAGAATCAAAGACAAAACAGACTTTTTTTTTTTTTTTTAAAGATTTTATTTATTTGACAGAGAGAGCACAAGCAGAGGGAGAGAGAGGGAGAAGCAGGCTCCCTGCTGAGCAAGGAGCCCGATGTCGGACTCGATCCCAGGACCCTGGGATCATGACCCGGGCCGAAGGCAGCTGCTTAACCGACTGAGGCACCCAGGCATCCCGACAAAACAGACTCTTGAATAGAGAAGAAACTAGTTGTTGGGAGGGGATAAATGGGGGGAAGGGTGAAGTTGATAAAGGAAATCAAGAGTACACTTGATGAGCACTGAGTAATGTATAGAATTGTTGAATCATTATATTATACACCTGAAACTAACATAACACTGTGATAATTATATCTCAAAAAATGAGTCCGGAGAGGGCTGGTTGGAGGGTCAGGAATTAAAAAAAAAAAAAAAAAGATCTTGGAAAAAACCAACCTGTGATGTAAGTATAATTATCTTCATTCTATATGTGAAGAAATAAAGCCAAGTAAAAATATGTTTAGGGGGGCGCCTGTGTGGCTCAGATGGTTAAGTGTCTGCCTTCGGCTCAGGTCATGATCCCAGGGTCCTGGGATCGAGCCCCGCATCGGGCTCCCTGCTCAGCGGGAAGCCTGCTTCTCCCCCTCCCTCTGCTTCTCCCCCTGTTCATGCTCGCTCTCTCTCTCTCTCTCTCTGTGTCTCGAATGAATTAAAAATAAATAAATAAATAAAATAAATAAATCCTTTAAAAAATATGTTTAGAAAGAGTATCCAAATATCTAGAGTGGTTCATTTCTTTGATTCTGAATAATGTAGTGTCTTTTTATTAATACCGCCATTGAATGAATTATATTTAGATTACCAGACATGGTTGCGGTTTTGCAGGTTTATTGTTAAAAAAATTTTTTATTGAAGTATAATTAACATGTGATGTTAGTTTCACGTGTACAACACAGTGATTCAACAATTCTGTACATTACTTAGTGTCCACCATGATAAGTGTAGTCACCATACATTGTTACAATATTACTGACGGTGCTTACTGTGCTGTGTAGTCTTTATCCCCATGACTTACTTTAGGACGGAAATTTTGTACCTCTTAATCCCCTTTATCTATTTCTCCAATCCCCCCCCCCACCTCTCCTGACAACCACCAGTTTGTTCTCTGAATTTAAGAGACTGTTTTGGTTTGCTCATTTTTCTTTTTTAGACTCATAAGTGAAATCATGGCATTTGTCTCTCTCAGCATAATGCCCTCTAGGTACATCCATGTTGTTGCAAATGGCAAGATTACTTTTTTTTTTTTATGGCTGAGTAATACTGTACCGAATATATTTACCACATTTTCTTCATCTATGAATAGTCACTTGGGTTCCTTCCATATCTTGGCTATTGTAAGTGCTGTGATAAAGATGGGGGAGTCCTGTATCTTTTCCAACTAGTGTGTTTGTGTTCTTTGAGTAAATACCCAGTAGTGGGATTACTGAATAACATGGTAGTTCTATTTTTAATTTTTTGAGGAAACTCTATGCTGTTTTTCAGTGGCTGCACCAATTTACATTCCCCCTAGCAGTGCGTGAGGGTTCCCTATTTTCCACATTCTCACTAACACTTATTATGTCTTGTCTTTTTGATACTAGCCATTCTGATTGGTGTGAGGTGATCTCATTGTGGTTTTGATTTGCGTTTCTTACAGGCTTATTTTGAATAGAATAATTAAGGATTGGGGGACTTTTAAGTATCATTGATAGTATTAAGTATCACCAGTAATTCAGAAGTTTGAAGACTCTGTTAATGTGGCTGTATATTATCAGATTACTGATAGGACTGGGTGGTTTCTAACTAGTGTTGCTGACCCGAAAGGAAGGCTTGTTCCAAAAGACCAGCATCTAGCTGTTTAGCTTGATAATTCTTTTTTTTTTTTTTTTAAAGATTTTATTTATTTATTTCAGAGACAGAGAGAATGAGAGATAGAAAGCATGAGAGGGAAGAGGGTCAGAGGGAGAAGCAGACTCCCCGCCGAGCAGGAAGCCCGATGCGGGACTCGATCCCGGGACTCCAGGATCATGACCTGAGCCGAAGGCAGTCGCTTAACCAACTGAGCCACCCAGGCGCCCAAGCTTGATAATTCTTAATTGTGTTGTTATAATCAGTGTTAAGTTTTCCACCAGAGAAGAACACTTTAAGAGAAACACTGTAACTTCCTAGAAGATCTTTAAAATGCTACCCCAGATAGCCTGCAGTAAAGACCCTAAAAGCTTTCTGAACCTGTAAGAAGTCCAGTAAAATATTAAATGACTATAGACAACATTGGGGAAACCTATTTCAGTTATGTGGGTAAAATAAAATATGGAACGTGCCTTTATTTTTTTTTTAAAGATTATTTATTTATTTGACAGAGAGAGAGAGAGAGAGCAGGAACACAAGCAGGGGGAGTAGGAGAGGGAGAAGCAGGCTTCCCGCTGAGCAGGGAGCCCGATGCAGGGCTTAATCCCAGGACTCGATCCCAGGACTCGATCCCAGGACTCTGGGATCATGACCTGAGCCAAAGGCAGGCACTTAACCACTGAGCCACCCAGGCGCCCCTGGAATGTGCCTTTAAAGAACACTTCAAAGTTGAGCGCCTGGGTGGCTGCCTTCGGCTCAGGTCAGGATCCCAGGGTCCTGGGATCAAGCCCCAGTGTCCCGGGTCCCGGCTCCACGTCGTCGTCGGGCTCCCTGCTCAGCAAGAGGCCTGCTTCTCCCTCCCCCTCTGCCTCTCTGCCTACTTGTGCTCTCTCTCTCTCTGTCAAATAAAGAAATAAAATCTTTTAAAAATAAAAAAATAAAAAACACTTCAAAGCTGACATTTATTATAAGTATAGGGTTTTGAGAGTGGTAACTAATAATTGATGAAATTTTGAATATTAAGAAAAAAATGAATTTTAGTAACATTGCTTTGAACTGTAGGATGAAGTCTCCAGTGAAAAATCTTAAAATTTTAACAATTCCAGGGGAACCAAATGTTCCTTATTAGCATTTTTTATTTTAGAAATACATATTTTAAGAGAAGAATATAAGGAAGGATTTAAAAACACTTTGACAAAACAGTGGTTCAGTAATGTAAAAGAAAGAAAGAAAGAAAATCAGGGGGAGAGACTAGGAAAGGTAGAAGCTGGGCTATATTTAGAGGCATACACAGAAGGGCCACAGTATTTTATAGGAGCAGGACAGCCAACCCCAAAGGAAGTAGAACTTCCAATGATACAAGGCAATAGGCAGTTTTTCACTCTGACTCCAGAGAGCAGCATTTCCCTCTCTCCCCTATGCTAACCTCAAAACCCGTAGGATTAAGTTACTCTTCTGTTCTCCTTCCTTTCCTTCCTTGAAAATGTCAGTTGTCACATAAACTAGGAAGGTCTTATTTGTGTACATGCCTAGAATCCATCCCACGCGGATCTGATTCAGTGATTTTTGAGGGCAGGCAGGATTCAGAGATCTGTCATTCTTAAACATTGCCTGTGGTTGGGAATCACAGAGTGAACTCACAACTCAGTATCATATCTAACTAGCACTTGGAGAGGATCTCGAATCATGACTGGGAACCCCGTTATTAAGGCCAGTCTTTGTCATGTTCTTTTATTGCACAGACATTTTCTGAGTGTACTGTGCCTGGCACTGTGCTAGGCATTAGGGATTTGACTGAACTAGAGAGTTTCTAGTCTAGTTGACAGAAGTGGGGTGGTCTTGGCAAACTCCTAAACAAACAGTTAAAGTACAGTGTTCTACATGTTGTAGAAAGGATATAGATAACGTTTTGCAACAGAGCCCCCCTTTCTTGATATATGTGCTTTTGGAAAACACTTTATTTTTCGATTTAAAGGAAATGAAAAATTTGATAATTTGATGCCATCTTTTGAGATAATAAGATGCTTGAATGTTGCAAAGTAGTAAGAAGCAGGGATGGTATGTAGAATTACGTTCTCTCCAAGGTATAGCAGCTTAACCAAGTTAGGTTATTTCTGTAAACAAAATTGGAGGTGAATAGTCTGGGGGGCTGTTAATCTGGTGGCCACCATCTTCCGAGATCCAGCCTCCTATCTTGTTGCTTCATCCACAAAGCATGGCATAAACCTCATTGTGCAAAATGGCTACTTGAGCACAATCCATTTTCCCGTTTTCAGACAGTGGAAAGGAATAAGAGCAAAGAATAGTATGTCCCCTTCCTTTAAGGAAACAAACTAGAGTTTCATCTCAGTTTTGCTTCTAATGTTTCAGAAGTTTGTCACATGGTCATACTTAACTACAAAGGAGATTGGAAAATACAGCACTTCCCCTACAGGGCCGGGCACTCAGTTTTCTTGCTAAGGAAGGAGAGGGAACCCCTGACTGTCTCAGCCAGAGGGACAGATGCTCTATGCCCCAGAGAAACCAAGGACTTTGAGAAACTTTTTTTCCTCAGTGATTGTGTACCCACAGAAGTCATCTTACCATGTGGATCACCTTAGCTGCACGCAAATTTGGGGTAGAAAAGAGAATTTTTCCCCTGATACATACCAGTGTTTTACTGTAGAAGGGATATTTGAACTGTACTTTATACATGCCATTTTTTGTAATCATAAAGCTTTATGTCTTTGATGGTGGGGCAAGTTGCTTCTAGACAGGATATGAAAGAAATTCTCAGGAAAAAAAAATGGTATTGATTTAAAAGTCTTTCCCCTTGCTGCTGTCCCAAGATAATGGTTTCTTACCTAGTAACAGTTGTATATCTAGTGCTCAGTCTTCATATGTTAGAAAATGACCACTGAGAGTGCTGTAGGGTGGAGCAAAAGGCCTCTGAAAGACCAGGATTTGAGTTCTGATTCAGCTACTTCCTAACCTCATTTTAGAAGAATCACTGTTGGCCTACTTCCCCATCTATAGAAATACCACAGTATTTTACCTCAGGATTATTGCTATGGATTAGAATAACATTTGCATATTTAAATTTTGTCTGTCCGTTGCCAGACATACACATCAGGGCCAAAACCTTTGACAGTTATATTCAGTTGATCTTGGGTCCAGTGTTCTTAGTTCTAAGAATACCTTTTTGGTTCACGAAATGTGTTGATTGCAGTATTCCTTATTATAGTAACATGATTTGTTTCATTTGAGGGTGATTTGGAAAACACTTGCCATTTAACCTTTACTCAAGGTTTTTCTTGTTTTGTTGAAGTGACAGTTGATCTATTAAGTTGGCTTAATGTCAAGGTCAAATTCTTGAGTCAGAACTGCTAAAGAGTATAACCTTAAGATGACTGTAGAGATAACCGTTTATTCTAGTGGCTCATGTACCTGAAAAATATTCTTTGGTGGAGTAGCGTGGGAAGAATGGGGCATCCTTTTGTGTCTCAAATTCATGGTCTTCTGTCTTGTGTTGCAGGCTGCTTTTAGAAGTCAGGAAGGGGACACTCACAGTCAGCTTCCTTAATGTTCTAACAGCTTCTGGATTCTTTGTTACTGTTTTTGTTGTTTGTTTGAAGGCCACGTTTGGGGTAATAGCTCAGGCTCGGAATTCGGGGCTGGCTGTTCTGGGCACTGGTTAAGTGGACACGTGTGGTGTTTCCAGGGCACAAAGGTTCACCCATCCCCGAATCTGGGCTTACTTTTGGCTGAAAGATTGAATGACCACATTGTTCCCTCTTCTTGCATTCCTATTTTGGTTTTCCGCTTTGTTAAATTTAAGGGTGAGGCAACCGTATCAATAGGAAGGAGGGATGTTGGAGAGTTAGTAATATGGAGAGAATGGCTAGGTGCTTTTCCTTTCATTCTTCAAATGTTCTTCCACACCTCTAAGAATATAAAGATACTGTTATTTATTAATGTCCTCTGGTGCTCCTGTGTTTGTTTTGTTTTTGTTTTGTTTTTTTTTGACATTTAAAATTTAGACCAAATTGGACTTTATTTTGGAGTAAGTTGGAAGCAGGGCTACAACTTGACTTTCTTTCCCCATTTGATTAGTCACTGCTCAGTCCCATTTGCAGAATAATCCACATGTTCCCACTGTTTCAGATGCTACGTTAACCACAGATGGAACAGGGGCTGTTCCTGGTTAAAAATGTATTTTTGAAGCCTCAGCGTGTTCAAGACATCTTGCAGAGAATCACCTCCATTTCTTTTTCTGCTTTATTGATCTGTCTAATGTGCCATCAGCATACTTTAATTTTGATAATTGTATGTTTTAATATTGTAGGATACTTCTCTGCTGCTAGAGAAAGTAAAGAGAGCAGAAAAGGAGGCAAACAACAAATTTCCTTCCTAAACTGCTTTCTAGTTGAGGAGCCATGAGCCCAGCCAAATCCTATTAGTAAGAAAAATGCTAGGGTTCAGCATGCTCTCGTGGGGCACTTTTCAGTTTGAGAAAGTCTGGTAAAATCAAGTATGACTTGCCTGCAGCTACTCTCGAAAGGTGCCAGCTGCTACTCACGTGATGCGGATCTCACTTCTCCAGGGTGGGGTGTGCTGTGTGTAGCAGAGCGGTCTGTGCGGTAGCCGTCAGGGAGAACTGGTTAGCAATGGCACTGCTTTTTTGACCCCAGTCTTAGTATTTTGAGCCCTGAGTGCTGCTCTTCTGTGCTTAGGAAAGGGCTTCAAATGGAGGTGACCTTCGATAATTTTGCTGCCTTTGTATTGGGGGTGATAAAATTTCCTGTACTTCTCACAAATATTACTCTTGGCCAAGGTAATCTGGGTCCGCCACCAGGGTCCTTCCATTGATCGCCAGCCTTAGCTCTAATCCTGATGAATTCTGTGTTTCCTCGCCCACACTCCCTTGTCCTTTTCTTTTGGCTATTTTTTGGGTCTCCTTGGTCATTTTCACATAGAGCACATCTGTAAGCCTGCTCTTACTTGGCCATCTTACTTTGTGAATCTTCATTTTCATTTTGGCATAATTTGATGTAATTTCCATGTTTTTATTTTTTTCCACTTTTGAGATGTAATTGACACATCACATTGGTTATAAGTTTAAGTTTTTAATATATGTATGGATATGAGAAGTGATTACCACAGTGAACGTATCTGTGCCCTCACATAATTACAGGGTTTTTTTTGTGTGGTGAGAACATTTAACACTTTTCACTATATAATACAGCATTATTAGACCATGTGTTTTTCTGTTTTTAAGATATATTAGAGAGCAAGCGTGTGGGGGGGAGGGGCAGACGGAGAGGGAGAGGCAAATTTTCAAGCCAACTCTGCACTGAGCATAGAGCCTGATGTGGGGCTCGAACCCACAGCTCCCAAGAACATGACCTGAGCTGAACCCAAGAGTCAGACACTTAACCGACTGAGCCACCCAGACACCCCTAGACCATGTTTTTAAAAAAGCATGCTGGCACAGCAAAACTTGTGAAGAGACATTCTTACCTCTCCGATTCAGAGGTTGAGAGGTAATCTCAAAAGTATTAAGAATGTGTCTTATGGTGACAATTAAGAAATGTGTAACGAAGGTTATTTTCCTTTAACTCTGGGCCTGACAACATGGGGGCACCCCCGACCAACGGTAAGGAAGCATTATAAACAAGCAGTTTCTCATATAACTTGAACACAGTTGTGGAAGGATTGAAAATTGAATCATGATTCATATATTAACCACTCTTATCCTTTTTATTGAGGTACAGCTAACCTATAACATACTAGTTTTGGATGTACAACATAATTATTCGATATTTGTATATATTTCAGTTTTTTAGACTTGATCTGCCTGTGCTCAAAGAAACATAACATTTAAATGTGAGGCAATTTTAGTTGACTAATGGAGGAGGTTGTAGTTCTTTGAGCACAGACAAGATTTTAGTAAAACAAGACAAAAGGCTAAAAAGTTGTTGGAGTAGGTTTTTAAAAAAATGGGATAGGAGATTAGAGTTTTAATTACTTGAAGAAAAGGGGTTTTCCCATAGCCAGTGTCCTACTTAATGATGAAAAAATGAGAGCTTTTCCCCTAAAGTCAGGAACAAGACCAGGATGTCCACTCTTACTGCTTTTATTTAACATAGTACTGGAAGTCCTAGCCACAGCAATCGGACACCATAAGGACCAGGCATCCACATTGATAAGGAAGAAGTAAAACTCTATTTGCAGATGACATGAAACCATATACAGAAAACCTTAAAGACTCTACCAAAAAACCACTAGAACTGATAAATGAGTTTAGTAAAGTCGCAGGACACAAAATGTACAGAAATCTGTTGCATTACTATACACTAATAATGAAACAGCAGAAAGTGAAATTATAGTTGCACCAAGAACAGTAAAATACCTAGGTATAAACTTAACCGGAGGTGAAAGACCTGTACTCTTAAAACTATAAAACACTAATGAAAGAAATTCAAGATGTCACAAAGAAATGGAAAGACATTCTATGCTCATGGGTTGGAAGAACAAATACTGTTAAAATATGTGAGCTACCCAAGCAATCTACAGATTTAATGCAATCTCTATCAAAATGCCAATGTAGCATTTTTCACAGAACTAGAACAATCCTAAAATTAGTATGAAACCACAAAAGACCTCGAATAGCCAAAGCAATCTTGAAAAAGAAAAAACTGGAGGTATCACAATTTCAGATTTCAAGTTATATTACAAAGTGGTAGTAATTAAAACAATATGGACCCAGCAATTGCACTACTGGGTATTTACCCCAAAGATACAAATGTAGTGATCCGAAGGGGTATGTGCACCCCAATGTTTATACCAGCAGTGTCCACAATAGCCAAACTATGGGAAGAGCCAAGATGTCCATCAACAGATGAATGGATAAAGAAGATGTGGTGTGTACACACACACACACACACACACACACACACACACACACACACACGGAATATTATGCAGCCATCAAAAAAACCCACCAAATCTTGCCATTTGCAACGACGTGGATGGAACTAGAGGGTATTATGCTAAACGAAATAAGTCAATCAGAGAAAGACATGTATCACATGATCTCACTGATATGAGGAATTCTTAATCTCAGGAAACAAACTGAGGGTTGCTGGAGTGGTGGGGGGTGGGAGGGATGGGGTGGCTGGGTGATAGACATTGGGGAGGGTATGTGCTATGGTGAGTGCTGTGAATTGTGTAAGACTGATGAATCACAGACCTGTACCTCTGAAACAAACAATACTTTGTATGTTAAAAAAAAAAAAAGTAGGAAGGGAAAAATGAAGGCGGGGGGAATCGGAGGGGGGAAGAACCATGAGAGACTATGGACTCTGAGAAAAAAACTGAGGGTTCTAGAGGGGAGGGGGGTGGGGGGATGGGTTAGCCTGGTGATGGGTATTAGGGCAGTATTGAATGGAGCACTGGGTGTTATACGCAAACAATGAATCATGGAACACTACATCAATAGTGTTTCTAAATAAATAGTGTTTCTAAATAAATAGAAAAAACCTAAATCAAAGGAAAAAAAACAATATGGTACTGGCATAAAAATAGACATACAGATGAACGGAATAGAACAGGAAACCCACAATTATATGGTCAATTAATCTTTGACAAAGGAGGAATGAATATACGAGGGGAAAAAGACTCTTCAACAAAGGATGTTGGGAAAACTGGACAGCAACATGGGGAAAAAAATGAAACTAGGCCACTTTCCCACACCATACACAAAAATAAATTCAAAATGGGTGAAAGACCTAAACGTAAGACCTGAAATCATAAAACTCCTTAAAGAGCACAGGCAGTAGTGTCTCTGACATTGGCCATAGCAACATTTTTCCCGATAGGTCTCCTGAGGCAAGGAAATAATAGCAAAAATTAACAATTGGGACTGTATCAAAATAAATTTTCTGCACAGCAGAGGAAACAAAGGCAATGAATGGGAGAGGATATTTACAGAGGACATATTTGATAAAGGTGTAGTATCTAAAATACACAAAGAACTGACGTAATACCCAAAAAAACAATTCAGCTAAGAAATGGGCAGAAGACATGAACAAACATTTCTCCAGTGAAGACCTACAGATGGCCAACAGACACAGGAAAAGATGTTCAACATCACTGATCACCAGAGAAAGGCAAATCAAAACTACAATGAGAGATCACCTCACACCTGTTAGAATGGCTAAAATCAACAACGCAAGAAGCAACAGGTGTCCGTGAGGATATGGAGAGAAAGGAACCCTCTTGCCCTATTGGTGGGAATGCAAACTGGTACAGCCGTTGTGGAAAACTGAATGGAGGTTCCTCAAAAAAATAAAAACAGAACTGCCCTATGATCCACGAATTGCACTACTGGGTATTTACCTAAAGAATACAAAAGCACTAATTCAGAGGGATACATATACTCCTATGTTGATTGCAGCATTTTTTAGAACAGCCAAAATATGGAAGCAGCCCAAGGGTCCATCAATAGATGGTGGATAAAGATGGGGCATATATGTACAATGGAATACTACTCAGCTATAAAAAAAAATGAAATCTTGCTTTGTGCAGCGACATGGATAGAGCTAGAGGAGTATAATGCTAAGAGAAATAAATCAAAGACAAATAAGATATGATCTCACTCATATGTGGCATTTAAGAAACCAAACAAATGAGCAAAAGGGCGGGGGAACCCAAGAAACAGACTCTTAACTGTAGAAAACAAACTGATGGTTACCAGAGGAGAGGTGGGTGGGGGTGGGGGAAATAGGGGATGGGGGTTAAAGAGTATGCTTATGATGAAAAACATGATCCCCCCAAAAAAGAGCGGTTTTGTTTAGATGGATATATCCAGTGGGCAGTATATGAGAGAGTGAAATACTGGCAAGTTATGAGGATCAGAATTTCACATGAGTGTTGACAACAGATTTCTTCTTGGCCGGTCTGTCCCATCTGTGTAAGTTACTGACTTGGAAGTACTGTGTGTTCAGATAAGAATGACTGCGGGAGCAAACGTATCCTTTATTTTGTACTTGATGCTCAAATTATAATTGGAGATGTGTGCTCCTAAGTGACTGTTGTTTGGTAACACCACTGAATTTCCAGTTTTCAGTCAACCCTCCCACTTCAAGTTGAGGCTAATCGTGCCAGTTAGTTGCCTAGGCACTATCTGTACCAGGCCACTGTGCTGAGGCTAGCTCACGGCTGGAAAATGATGCCCAGGATTGCCCTTCAGCACTTCATAGGTCCTAGAAGTCGAGTGTTAAGAAAGGGACATCATGACCCTCTAGTCAGGTATCAATTGGAAAGGAATTCCTGTCACTGCCAGAATTGGGAGAATAGCCAAGAGGGTTGTATATGCCCTTACAGCTTGTGTCTTCATTGAAGGAGTCAGACCTTCTGTGTTTTATTGATTAACTCATCAAAAAACTCCTTTTCCAAATAAGTCTCATGATTTACAATCCAAACAGATCAAGTGTGTTATTACATAAACTGTCTAATAGTACCCTAGTTGATGAAATAACTCTTTGCCGTTTCATGAGATGCTCTGAATCAGTTATTCTCCCTGTAACTTCATAAAACTGCCCATCTGATTATTCTGACTTAAGAATGCTCATAACAGTATAGAAGTATAGTAAAAACAGTATAGAAGTATAGTAAAAAGCTCTCCCATTACTTTTTCCATTAATGCATGGTTCTTAAAAATCACCTGTCAGTTTATGACATATTAACATATATTTGTGTTCATAAACATCGGTGCACATGTATACATTTTTAAGAACATAAATTAGACCATACCACCCATTATTCTGTAACTTCATTTTTAAAATTTAACTATTTCAGACATCTTTCCATGTCATTGCGTTATTAACTGAAGAATACATATTTTCACTTCTGTTCTCTTAGGTCTTTATAGAGGAGGATGTAGAGAATTCTTTTAACATGAACGTACAAATGTACACCCCAAGTGTTGGTTCTTATCCTTCACCAGGCCCTTTTCAGATTTTTGGCAGGTCATTGGAATGCTAGGTTTGTGAATTGAGGGGATGTTTAATATCTGGAGATGGAACTAATTTTAAAAATCCTTACTTTAGGGGCTCCTGGGTGGCTCAGCTGTTAAGCGTCTGCCTTCAGCTCAGGTCATGATCCCAGGGTCCTGGGATCAAGCCCCGCATTGGGCTCCCTGCTCGGCGAGGAGCTTGCTTCTCCCTCTCCCACTCACCCTGCTTGTGTTCCCTCTCTCGCTGTGTCTCTCTCTGTCAAATAAATAAAATCTTTAAAAAATCCTTCTTTTATCCAGTAGTGCTAATGTTTCTAAATATTTTAAGTTATAATTAATAAAAAAATATTTAAACATAGTATTAAACATAGTCTTTTGGATATCTGATGTATGGTCAACTCATAAGAACTTTTCACTAAGTGTGTAGAAATGGACTTCAGGTCCATGTTTGCATTTAGTTATCGACTAAATTCAAACGAGATTTGGTTTCACATTGTCTTTTTTTTAAATATTCCATCAAAAATTTACAGTTTAGAATTTTCCTATGCTCATATATTACTATTTTCTTATCTGAATGGTCTGGGATAAGGCCAGACAGAATTCTGGCAATCTAAATTTCTCTTGTGTCCTGAGCTTACATGTCCACTAGAGGGTGCATTTTACTCTTTTTTGACACAAGAAGTTTAAATCTATAATTTTGTTTTCTGTTTTTTAGAGCTGCCTGTGTTAACCTTCAGAAAGCGAATTCCCTAAAATTCTTAAACACAGTCATTAGGAGTCTATCATATAAAAATACAACTCATTAATATAAAAACATATCACTATTGAAGTAATGGCTTGGCCGTGAATGCTTCAGGGGAGCTCCAACGGGGTCAGCGAGGGATGGTTAGGGAAGCTTCATGGACAAGCCAAGACTTGATGTGGCATCGAAGGACCAGCTAAGGTTGAATCGGGTAGTACAGTGGTTTCCCAAGCTTTTGGTGTCAGGACCTCTTGACTAAAAATTAAGGCCCCAAGGAGCTTTTGTTTATGTGGGTTATAGCTATCGATATTTAATAGATTAACAAACAAAACAGATAACCTTGAAAATATTTGCTAATTCACTGAAAAATAAGCTGTCACCTATTCATAACATTTTTTCCGTGAAAAGTATATTTTCCAAAACAAAAATTAGCCTGAAGAATGGCATTGTTTTACATTTGCATAAATGTCTCTTTAATGGCTAGCTTAATAGAAGACCACTAGATTCTTCTATCTGCTTCTGCATTTATGTTCTGCAGTGTGTTGCTTTGGGTGAGGTATTAAAGAAGATTAAGCCCCATGCAGAAGAGAAGTTGGAGAAGGAAGGGGTATTTTGATAGCCTTTTCCAATAACTGATCGTTCCATGGGTCTACACTAACTTTCAAGTGGCCCTTTCTTAAAGATTGATTGCAGTGTGGAATCTGAGACCGTACCAGGAAACTTAGTCTGTTTTGTTAAAAATCCATAGGTCTGTCTTGGGTTTTGAAAAGATCTTTACCCATGCATGGTTTTGTAACAAGTATTGATCTTGGAAGATGTTGGTTCATTACCTACGTAAATCTTCCAAATGTTGACACAATATAAGAAAAATCACATTTGTTAATAGCTCTATTAATCTCATCAGAAAAGGCTTTCAATATTGGGACTTCATCAAGGTTCATGATTGTAGATACAGGTTTTCCAAAAATGTATTTTCATTTGAAAGTTTAAATTTTATCACTGGCAACAAATGCTAAGTTTTTCTTGAATTGACTGGCTCATGTCATTTATTTTTGAGAAAATGTTTGTAAAATACCCAAGTTTGAATAATTGTAGTTTGTCTGTTAGGCATTCTTTCAAATCAAAATAGTGTTCTGTGAAAAAAGGTGCTGAGGTCAGTTAATACATACTTTTTCTTGAGGCAATCCTCATGCTTTCGTATACGGCAAAAATGCTATATGTGTAGTTCCCTTTTATCACACAGAATAATAAAATAATAAAAATAAGTAACACCTAATAAAAGCACGCCATGATAATAATAAAAAGAAATAATAAAAAATCATGCGTGGGTAAAAGATCCTTTCAAAGTCTAAGATAGACTAATGAGTTTAATAAAATCAGTAATTTTTTTAAATAAAAATAAAAAAAATTAAAAAAATAAAATCAGTAATGTTTATTGCTTCATCAAGGCCATTCTTAAGTGAAACTGACCTCATTTTTACCAGTGTGTAACAGTGAAAAACACAGTGGCTGTTAGAGTTTGATGCTGTTGCCATGATTTGTGCCAAGGGGCCAGTAGTTGTATTCACTTGTGCTTTGGCATCATCAGTGCAAATGTCAGCACAGTGTGAGAGGTTAAGTACTGTCCTGGTACTAATATGAAAATAGTTTTGACCTTGCAGGTCCTTTCCACGGGTCTTGGGGGACCCTCAGGAGTCCATGGCCTGCACGTTGAAAATGACTGGTTTAAAAGAGTAGAACTGGGAGTTGTGGAAGCCACTGCAAACAAGGACTGTGTCTGACGAAAGTGGGAGAGCAGGAGTGGGCTGAGCGGGGACTGGAGAGTGGGCTGCACGTGTGGCGTCTTGTGGGGAATAGAGGGAATCAGAGTACAAGGGAATGTGTCTGGAAAGTGGAGCAGACAGAGGTGCTGAGACTCTCTTGAGGTTTTCCTGGTAGGAGGGCATACATCTTTAACACCTCCCCCTCTCTCCACTCCACCCTGTTTCTCTTCTGCCCATCTCTTCTATTTTTTTTTTTTTTTTTAAACCCGAAGGAGCACAGGGCTCTGTTTTCTTCTTTGTAGGCCTTAAAATATGAACATTAGGGTCTTGGCTTCCAATAAGGATTGGACCTTGTGTTATAGACAGTAAGGAGCCCTTGCTTGCTCTTATCCTCCCTCCCTTCCTGAGAATGGCTCTTGACAGTGATACTTACGGAAGGTGTACTGTATGGTAAGGGTTAAGGATACAACAGTGAACAAGATGGCCCCGGTACTTGCCTTCATGGAGCCTAGGGTCTACCTAGTAAGGGGTATAGTCATAGTCATATAGTCATATGTCATCAGTGTTCTGGGAACCCACAATGGGGACCTCTAATCCCAGAGGGGGAACAGGGATGTAGGTAGGGCAGACTTTCTGGGGGGAACTGAGGTTGTGTAGGCTGAAGCTTAAAGAATGAGAAAGAGTTAGTCAAGCAGAGGAAGAGGGTTAGGGAACAGGAGGAGGAGGAGAGGGTTTCCAGCATGGGAGGAAACTGTGCAAAGGCACAGTGGTAAGAGGCAGCACAGTGGGCAGCTGGTGTGGCTGGAGTGCAGAGTGCTAAGGGTCTGGGGTATTCTGTTACAGCGGCCTGTGCTGGCTAAGATGGGGAGTCACGGGCCAGAGAACTGGAAGGGGCCCTGTCTGCCTTGTTCAGGAGCTTGGTTTTGACTGAGGGTAAGGGACCTGGACACGTTGGAAGAAGCAGAATGAAATGGGCTTGGGGTGTGCAGGGTAGTGTGAGAGAATGTGAGGCGTTAATGAGCTAGACAAGGCTAGCAACACTGGGTCGTGGGATTGAGAGAAACTGGTTTCCAGAAGTAGTACAGTAGTCATGTGGGCAGAAATTGCTGACTGGCTGCGCGGGTGAAGGAAGATGCGGAGTCAAGGACTTGGGGTTGCTGGCACGGGCAACAGGTGGATGGTGGGTGACGTTTGTTCACTGAACTGGAGAACCCAGGGGAGTGACAAGTTCAGAAGAGGGAAGGCTACCTTTGGTTTGGGAGATGTTGAGTTTAGTATGCCTGTGGGGTATCCAGGTAGAAACCAGGTAGAAGTGTTCCCCAAGCAGTTGCTTTACACAGCTCTGGAGATGAGGTGGGGAGTGGGGAGACGGGTGAGAGAGGGCCAGGTTGCTGATGGTAGTAGAAGTGTTGGCAGGGTTATTCCAGTGGCTCCGGCCAAATCACTTAAGCCTTCTGAATGTTTCAGCTCTTGTTAAGTGGAAACAGTATTTTCCTTGCCTACCTCACCAAGCTGTGGTGTCACTCACAACTAAATTAAGAAAATGTTAGCAAAAGCACACAACTGCAGAGGACAGTCTGCACGTAAGTAATTACCACACAGGGATTAATAGGGACAATGCTGGACCCTTGAGAGCACAGAAGGCGCTGCTAGCGAGGGGAGTGGGGGCCTGGACCATGGGAGGACCAAGGGGGGGTGTGGGGGCACAGGGAGGACTTGGGGATACCACGCAGGGAAGGGAGGGGTCCTGGACCATTCTCCCAGTTCAGCTGGCAGGGCAGGTGATCATTTTCTCAGGAGAAGTACAAACATCAAGAGAAGGAGCTGGTTTTGTTGGGAAGGTAACATCTTAGGAAAAACCTAGTCACTTTGCATTTGAGGTGGTTCCGAGTCATCTGGTTTCATGTGTCCATGGGATGGTTGGGACATGCCATTCAGGGCACCCTGGCCTTTTGTCTCCGTCCCCTTGCAGTTCACCTTTTGTTTTCTGTAGCATTTATACACAGCCGCCTCAGAACTGTTGACCAGCCAGTGTGGTGTTCGTTTTAGAAAATGGAGTTGGAAGGCCTTTAGGAGGGTCATGCACGCTTCTCTTCACCACAGGCCTCTTGGGTCCCCCTTACCCCTTTCTCCCTATTGCTGCTTCACAGACGGAGCTTTTTGGGCCTGCCCCGCAGGTATGTACGTTTGTGGTCCCACGTGTACAGGTGCGCTGGACTGCTTGGCCAAAGAGGGGAGATGGTGAGGCGGGCGTGAGGATGGGGGTCAGAATCAGAGCCAGTTAAGGGAATCACAGAGGGAGCCCCCGTGGTGCGGAAGAATGATCACTGGGGTCAGAGGAGAATGGATTTAAGCTTTCTGTCTCCCCCTGAGAGCTGCAGGATGTGGGGCAATTTTCCTATCCAACAGGATTAGTTCCTCACCAGTAAAAGACACTCCTTCAGGGTTGCTGTGGGACCAGAAGGACAATGGGAAATGCTCGCACCCTGTATGGCTGGTATGCCACAGCAAATGCAGGCACATCTCTGGGCGGTTTTGATTGGAATGTGGGGTTGAGATTTTGAAATAATCGAGTAATTCATGCGGGATTGTCAGGAGTTAGGAAGGTTCTTTGGTTTTTATGTTTTGTCTCTAATGCAAACTGCTTATATTTATTCAGCCCTTCTAGGGGAGGTTCCATTTCCAAGTTGTGTAGCATGTGCTTACCAAATAGTACTTATCCAGCCATTGGCTTTTATAAATCTTGACCAGATATCATTAGGGTATTTCAAAAGGGCAAAGCTAGGACAACGTCCTAGAACTCTTGTCAGTGCAAGTGATTGATGAGTACCATCCAGCGCCCTTGGGTCTTTTGTTAAGCCACTCAGCCCATGCGGCCTTAGAAGTTCTACACTCCAGGGACGTTTGGTGGCTCAGGACATCTGCCTTGAGCTCAGGTCATGATCCCAGGGTCCTTGAATCGAGTCCTCTATCAGGCTCCTTGCTTGGAGGAGAGCCTGCTTCTCCCTCTGCCTGCTGTCGTCCCTGCTATTGCTCTCTCTCTCTCTCTCTCTAACAAACAAATAAAAATCTTAAAAAAAAAAAAAAAAAGTTCTACACTCCAGCCCAACTCCCACCATACCCCAGGCATTCTTTTCCAAGGCTGTTCTACCACGAGGGAGGGCCAGGATGCCTGTTTTACTTTGTGTATGTGTGTGTTGGGGGGCGGGGAGGGGCAGGGGAACCAGACCATTTTGGTATTTTACAAAAGTGCCCCAAGAAGGGTATTTTCCAAATTATTATTTGGAATAGTAAGGATAAGTCAGTGAAAAATGAAACTGCTAGATGCCGCTTTACAGCTCCTGGTTTTGAGGGGGTAGGGTATGGAAGGCTGAAGGAGGGTGGATTAGAGAGGGCTTCCCAGTAAGAGAGAATCTTAAACAGCCACATAGGCATGTGGGGGCAGGGGGGCTGCTTTCCAACCAGTTCTGTTGAGTCTATTTGGCTTGTCCTGAAGCCTTCTCCTACTAGACCTTTGTTAATGTGGCCCTAGACCCTGCTGAGGAGAAGCATTAGTTTCCAAGGTCACTTTGTCTTGAGGCAACTTGTACCTTCACCACTAGGAGTTACCCAGCCCCAGTCCTTCCTGTGTACCAGCAGTTTCTGCAGTGCGGTTGCTTAAGAATTCCTTGGGAATCCTGGGATCGAGCCCCGCATCGGGCTTCCTGCTCAGCGGGAGGCCTGCTTCTCCCGCTCCCCCTGCTTGTTTTCCCTCTCTCACTGTCTCTCTCTCTCTGTGTCAAATAAATAAATAAAATCTTAAAAAAAAAAAAAAAAGAATTCCTTGGGAAGATTGAGAAAATGCAGGGTATAGGGCCCACGTCTGGTGATTTTGATTTTGTAGGCCTAGTTCAGAGTCTGATTCTGATCCACGTGGTTTCCGACACATTGTTAAGAAACATTGCCCTAGAGCAGTGGTTCTGAACCCGCGCTGTACATGGGAATCACCTGGGAGCTTTAAAAAAGTACCAGTGCCTGGGTTCTATCCTTAAGATTGTGATTTAATTATTGAAGATAACAGTAGGTGAACATAGACGTGTAACACAGTAGTTCATAATTTAGCATGAGGGACCCAGGTCATTATATCTCAAGACAAGAAATTGGTGCTTTGTCTCTAAAATTGTCCTAGGACCTTTTTTCTTATTATGTTTCCTTCCATTTTATAATAGGTCTTCATATTTCGCCTTTAGGATTTTTTGTTTATGAGCTTTCTTCCATCACTTCTTAATTCACTGTCTCAGAGTGTTGGATATACCCAGAGGATCTCCTACAGCGTGTCCTTCACCCTGCCACCCGCCAGGGGGCAGGCACACTCAAATACTTGGGATGTTACTGTTGTGAAGGTTGTAGCTGGCAGGGGAAAAAAAAATACTGAAGAATGGACAAGCAAACCTATTTAAAGAGATCCTATTGTGACTTGAGATCCTTGGCTGATGACGGATTTTTGCTGCTGCCCAAGGATTTTTTTCTCGGAAGGTCATAGTTGGGTGCGTGAGTCTAAAGGTTGTGTCACCATGGTTGAAGGCTTGCCCATAGCTCAAGGACTGTTTTAATGAATAGAGACAACTCATTAGAGCAACGAAGAGTAAGGAAATGTGTGTGTGATCACTGACAACCAAGGTGCCAAGAGGGGCCCTTGCTTTCCAAGAGTGTCACACATGCCCTCCTTGTCTCCCCCTCACCCCCTCCCTCCAAAAATAGTGAGAAAAAGCCCCTCACAAATACCTTGAAATGCTTTTCCCAACAGCAAAGTTATTTTTAGGGATGGTATATTTGGTGCTTTTAAATTAATACTGTGGCATCCTTTTCCTAAGATACAGTTCGTTTCAAAGAGAGGAGGGGATAAGGAAAAGAGACCTCTCTCTAATGGAAGAGGTCTTAGAATCCTTCAGAATGGGATCTGTGACATTAGTTTTCTTCCTGATTCCATAAATTTATTAAATGGAAATAGTTTTCTGAAGGTTGCATTGGTATTTACATGGGCTGGAGGAAGAGAATGAACAACTTCTAGAAGAGGTTAGAACAATTTCTGTTACGTGTTAAGTTTTTATTGTAAAATCTGATAGAAATGGCAAGATACACTAATAGAGGAGGTAAGAATGACACTTGATATTTCATTCATTGACTTCTGTTGTCTTGGGGTGGAGTTCTTGTGGTGGTCAGGGACCTTGAACGTGAGGAGCTTGCCCTGGGTACCAGTAAGGCATTTTTTGTTCGTTACTGAGCTGTTGAGTTAATCAAGCTCTTGTCTCTTAGCCCCACATCTGCCCTTCTAAATGGGGCTGTCAGGTGCCCCCGAGTAGATTCTGCCAGGCAGCTCGCCTTGCCCGAGGGACACTGCAAGGCTGGAGGAGAGAGGAAAGAGGAGGAAGGAGGGACTTGTTCTTCCTTGCTGTTCGACTCTGTCACCCCAGCAGTGGCCCTTTCCCTTAGCCGTGGTAGTTAAACAGTTGAAGTCCACCTTTTTTTACACACTTCCAGAACTATCCGTAGTATGCCTCAGCAGAGGTCTCGTCCCCAGCTAGCAGGGCACGGCCCCCTCCTCAGACATCTGCACCCCAGTTCCACGGGGCCGCTCCTCCAGGCTGCTGAGAGACCAGCACCAGCCCAGCAGTGCCCTCCCCAGAGGGCTCCCCAGCTCCCTGCAGCTAAGTCTTCTGCAGCTCAAATGTCCTTGCGTTTTCAGTTCTCTGTCAAAATGAGTGTGGTTTCTGTTTTTCTGAAAACTCCCTCAACAAGGTTAAAGTTTTAATTGGTCCTGATTCTGTATCTCTTTGTTTCAAGTTCTTCTCAAACTACCTGTGTGATAAGTTTCTAATTACACATGTTCTCGCTCTAGTCCCTTTCATTGATTGAGGCAAAGCTGGAATTGTCTTCAGAAAGTAGAAAGGATCTACCTGTTAGGAGGACAAATTACAGTTTAGTAAGAGTTCCCTGGACATAAGCTAGATGTTCACTTTCTAATAACTCACAATCTGAATATTGGAAAAGGAAATTTAAATGGATGACTCTCCTCAAACTGGGTTTATAAATATGTAAAATAATACTCATAACAGTGGGTACGTAAAGGAGGAAGGTTTTCCAGATGTATATGAGAGAGGCAGAATTGAGAGACAACACCAGGGCATTAGCCAGCAGAGGAAACCCACATGTTCCAAACAGTCAACCAAAATAGAAAGATGAATTCTGAAGGTGGGACAGAGGAATGGGGAAGTGGCATTTTCTAGAAAATTAAAATGAAACCAAAAAATACTGCTAAAAAAGATTTTGTCTGAGAGATAAACTGCAGTCTCTGGGGATATACTTTTTTTTAATGCATCTATTGTCCAGTTTACTCATAGAAAGTGTGCGGTTCACTGGTTTTTAGTATGCTCGGTGTTGCGTGGGCCTCATCTGCTAACACACTGCTGCCTATACCTTGCCTCACCCTGGCTGCCCACCATCTTGTTACTATTCACAAAAGATGAGATTTGCCTGCCCACTTGTCTGAGTAAATGAACCCATTTGAGCTAACTCTGAATATTGAACATACTCCGTCATGTGCTTTGTGCAGAATTCAGTTATGGTTTGGGATCAACACTTCTGTAGATCAGCAGTGTGTTTCAGGTAACCTTGCCAGATCGTGTGTTCTGTGATAGAATTTGTCCTGTCACAGTATGGTTTGCCAACACTGGGCTGGCTTTCCGTGGATATTTTTTCCTTTTTTTTTTTTTTTTAGACGGTTCAAAGACTGTATGAAGCAAAGACTGAAAGCAGAATGTATTTGGAACCAGATACCCTTTAGAAATGAGCTCTCTGATAATTTTCTCTTTGGGCTAATTCTCATGTAAGAGAATTAGGTGAGTCTCTGGCTCTACAGACCTATTAGTCCTAAGTTTACCTCTCTACCTCTGTTTTGTCTCTCTCTTGGCTTGAGAAGATGTTGTGATTTGCTTTTCATAGCCCACCCTCTATCTCCTGCTTCTGTCCAGGTCCCTTCTCAGAAAAGTGTTACTCTGAGGAAAAGTTAACCTCCTCCTAACACACCCAGGGACCACATTCCCTGTTTTGTACCTACAGCTTTGAAGTGGTAATGCTGTTATTCTAGATTTCTGTGTTGACTCTGGGTTTTCTTGTCTTCTCGCTGATGGGAGCACATTGACATTTGTTCATGCACTCCGTGTAGGTATCTGAAGTGATGTATCCCTGAGGGATACTTGATGGCAGTTCTGTTGCCTATAGCTGCCTCGTGTGACCTTGAGAGTGACCCCAGAGCACTCAGGCCTCTGTTGTCTTGCTTCTGGAGCAGAGGGCAACACCTGGCACCCAAGATTCATAGGGCACAGCAAACCTCTGCCCAACCCCTATTTACATGGGCAAGGAAGGTGGAGGCCATCATGCGGAGGGGACTGCTCTTCTGTTTGTTCGCCTGAGCTCTCCCTCATCTGTCTGGGCCCTTGGAGTGACTTCAGGCAGCATGATTTTGTGGAAAGTGCTGGACTCTGGAAGACTCAGTAACTTCGAGCAAGTCTTCTTGCCCCGGAAGCCTCCCTTAGAAACATGCTCATAGTAGTAATACTGGCCTTCCAGAGTGCCTGTGAGGATTAAGAGAGGTAGTAGATGTGGAAGAGCTGTGCCAACCCAATGGAGAGATAAGGTCTGTGTTAGACACGCCGTCTTCCTGGAGGTGGGATGACTCGTGAACACATTTTGGCTTTAGGAGGCCCTTAGGATCCTGTTACCTTCTCTCTTCCCTGGTGCAAGAAGGCAGAGGATGAGCTCAGATGAGCTGGCCTCAGTGCTGACAAAGTCAGTGTTCTTTCACTCAGTTATTGTGAGCACTTTTGCCCTGTCACTTGAGATGGGTTGTGGTGTAGAAAAAAAGTTTGGATCCTTCAATGTCTCGCTTCAGTTGAAGGCATATGAATGGTGGAATGGCTTTCCCGAATGTGGCTTTGATTTGAATTAGATTTCATTCACGTTAACTTCTTAAAAACCTCTCAAACAGACAAAGTGTTATCCAGAAGAACAGTTTTAAATAGTGTTTAAATTCAGAAAATGTTATGTCTATTTTTTCTCCCTTGTTTCCTTCTCCGGATTTGTTTCTCTTGGCCCCATCTGGTCTTCCGGCATTACTGTAGGTAACCTCTCCTCCTACTTTCATGACTGGCCGAATGCCTGGCCTCTCCATTCCTCTTACTCAGCCAGCTTCTGCCCGTGTGTGGCCTGGACTTGCCTCATTCCCAAGGGTCCAAATTCTGAGCTTTCCTGCTCACAGCCTCCGGTGCTTTCACCTCCCTGGTCCTTTACTGCCTCTAAACCCACCTGTTCTTCATCGTCGGTCTAGGGAACGGCCATTTGGCTGTCCCTTCCTTCCATCTGTCCCATCCTCCTCTTGCTGGTTCCTCGGGCCTGAACCCTAGAGCCCACCATCTCAGTTGTTTGCTCACTGGCATGCCTGGAATCCCTTGACCGCCTCCCCCTGCCCGAATGGCTGCGCTCTCTCCCCCTCCCCCGCGGTATAATAGATATGTCCCCTTGCCCTGCTGACTTTTTCTCTACCACTCTTCTGTCCTCTCCCAGCCTCCTCCCCACCCCCCATTTCTACCTACTAGGCCCTTGAGAGTCACTGGAGAAAATCCCATTCTTGGCCCAAAAGCTTCTAGGGTGGATGTTGGTCAAGTGGAATTTCCTTGCCCTTCTTTACAAGTCACTATTTATCCACATTTTGCACACATTTCTAGCCTTTTCCTGACTGTGTGTCCTTACTCCTTTCTGAGGTCAGCCTCTCTACTTGGGCACCCATTCATCTCCTTCAGGACCTCACAGTTAACTCTGCCCTCTCTTCCCTGTCTGCACTCTCTTTTCATAAACTCTCCTTCCTTCATTCCTGAACCACTTAACTTTGCGGAAGCCTTATTTTTTAGCTCTCACCCCCTCAGTCACAAATTTCTCAGGAGGCTGCCTCTTCCCCCTTCTCCGCTTTTCACCACCTTAGCCCTCTGGCCAAGTCGCATCCTTTCCTGTTCCGCTGGATCTGTTCTCTCAGGAGGACCGCTTTCCTAGTTGCCGAAGAATACTTCTTAACCTCTCTACTGCCTTTCACATAGTTGTCCACTCCAGCACCTCTCAGGGGGTTCATTTCCCTGAATGGATGGATGAATGAAGGAACTTTTTCTCCCTTGGTTTCTTTCTTACCTTGGTACCTTCCTCTTTCACCTACAGGCTCCAACCACTTCTTTTTCAGTCTTCTTACTCTCTCTCTCTCTCTTTTTTTTTTTTTTTTGTCTGCTTGACTCTTTTATTTTTGGGTTTCCCCAAGTGGGCAGAACGATGGACATGAAGGGAATCTTAACTGAGTAACTACTGTGTGCCAAAGGCTGTCCTTCAGGTACTTTTTAACTACGCTGACTTTCCTAATCTTTGTAACAATCCTAAGAAGTATTTTTTTTCAGTCCCATTATTACAAGACAGTAGCTAAACTTGAGAGAATTTAAGAAACCCATGTTGTTACTAGTCCGTGGTAGAGCAGAGGTTTGAATCCTGTTTGATTCCAATGTTTGTGCTTTTCCCATGGGACTCTCACAGGACTCAGGTGGGCATCACCCTCCTGTTTTACACACTGCCTAGCCTCGTCCTCATATATATTAAATATCCATTAAATATTTGAGGAGGAAATCTGTGATAATCGTCTATTACTGTGGCTTCAGTCTTCTTGCATTTTTTTCTTTAAAAAATACTCGAAAAAGTATGTGCTTGATAAAAATACAAATAAAAGCATGTTATAAAGTTAAAGAGGAAAAAAAGAAAAAAAATTCCTTCCCTCCCCTACTCACCGCTCCTACTCTCAAGGGGCGGTGACAACTATCCTTTTTACACTGATGTCCAAGTTTTCAATTTCAGTCTCTAGATTCCTCTTGAGTTTCACAATCTAATCTCTAACTGCTGAGCCCAGATGCCGAATTATGGCTATTTATATTGTTTCCATATAATTGTCTGTACTCCCATTTTCGAAATTGTTTTGGATAGTGGCAGATGTGAAATCAGTCCATCAACCAGTTAATCTCTTGTACTGCCCATTGGCTCTGTGTACGTGTCTGACCCACTGGCCCCTCAAATTCTCTTCAAAATTAAACTCCTTTTCATTCTTGAATCCTTCAACTCCATTTCCTGTGCCTTAGTCAATTGCAGTGCCACTTTCCTGTCATTCTTGTCTCAGCCCTCTTCATATGGTCCTTCAGTGCAGTGGCAGGTCCTTCCATTGTGGGGGGATCACCACAGTGCATTTGCTGAAGTTCAGCCACATCTCTTCCGTCTTAGACACTTAGACCCTGGCCCCCTCGCCATCACCTTGCTCTCCTGACTGCACTCGGCTGAGACGAAGCTTCCTAAAACATAATGGCCATTGTGTCTCTTCACTGCATTGCCACAAGCACACTTTATCCTGGTATAATTTAAACTCTGGCCACATCTTTTTCTGGACTCTGCCCTGAATTTTTATTCATCTGCTCGTACTTGAGCTTTCGTCTTCGCTCAGAATGCACCCAACATTCAAGGCACTGCTCAATTGCAACAGCATTGTGCTAACCTTCTCCTGAAATGCCTCCAGTTTCCAGTCCAGAGAAGCTCTCGCCATCCCCCATGCTGCCAGAGCTGCTGTTTATTCTCAGTCTTAGCACTTGATCTGTTCTGCCTGGTTGTAAGTTTGTAGTCTTAGATCTCTTGCCTCATTAGATAGTAAATTTTTTGAAAGGACTGCGTTGCAGTTAAATGGGTGTTTTGTTTGTACGTAATTTCTCAGCTCAATGCTATTTGGATTTGTTTTCTTGAAACTTTGATGTGAGACCTTAAAATGGATCAAGTCCGTTATTTTCACATTTAGATAATGCAGTTCAGCAAGTTTATCTCTAAAAGTCCCAGTCTAAAAAATGGAAGTCTGTGCCAAGTGGCCTAAATAAGTTCCTATTAGTTATCAGTCAACCTATAGACCTTTTTATATCTCTGGAATTACTTAGGTAAGGTATTTTAGAATGTCAATAGGATTCAGCCTACCATGCCTACCGTGTGAACTTTCAAATGCCTCAAGAAAGGTACCATTAAAGTATTAGAAATATTAAGAATTTTAATTTTTAATCCTAACATAAACATTTCCTACAGGGTCTTTTTAACCAGGCCATTTTGAATATAAAATTTTTAAATGGGGGCCCCTCAGTGGTACAGTCGGTTAAGCATCCAACTCTTGATTTTGGCTCAGGTCATGATCTCGGGGTTGTGGGATCAAGCCCTGAGTTGGGCTTCGCACTCAGTGAGGAGTCTGAGATTTTCTCTCCCTCTCCCTCTCCCTCTGCCCCTCCCACTTGTGCTTTCTCTCTCTCAAATAAATGAATCTTAAAAATTGTTTTAAATGATTTTAGGTTCTGATTTAAAAATGTAGTTTTTAGAAATGATGAGAGGATGGTTTACTGTTCTCATGAAAAAAGGATGAAGGCCATTTATCTCTCACCCAACTGTCTTTAGATGACATGATGCCTGATAATTTCAAGGCCCAGCCTCACTCCCAAAGGACATGTCTCCTTTCATGAATTATACTTAGTCCAGGCCTTGAAGTAAAAGAATGGGAAGGGTTTTCCCATATTTTTACTAGTACCCTCCAATTTTATCCCAATGGGTAGATGAAAAGTTTCTTATCAAGCCCCTTCTTTGGGAAGATAAGAGAGCATTGGGTGGAAGGTGAAAGAGGGAGTATCTGTCCCTGCTCCCCCCACCTCCCATTCCCTACCTTCGAACAGTACCAGTACTTTAATACCTTTTAAGGTGCTGATTTTACGTGCTTGTAAGACAAACATAGCTTTGATTTATTGCTGACTGGCGGTGTCAGTGTTAACTTAGATGAGAAGCTCCTAGAACACCATGATGACTTTTGTAGAAAAAGCACCATAGTGTCCAGATTAGTGGCTTTAATATTTTTTGTTTTGTTTATGCGGTGAGCCCTAGCCAAATCATTTATAAACTGGACATCAGATCTCAGGGTTTGGGGGATTTTTTTTTGAAACATGGTGTCACTTTATTGCCATATTCTCTATTCCTGAATCTTTTAGGTGAAAATAATCAGTCTTCTGTTCCCTCCCCCCCCCCCCAGTAAAATGCCAAGGAACTGACTTAATTGTGCTGTTTCTTTAAGTTTTTGTCCACAGGACACCTCAAGGAACTGAATGGTGCCTCTCAGAAGTGTGAGAATCATTTGGGTTCAAGAGAAACTTGCTTACTTTCCTTTCAGGATTGAGCTTTCAGTTCAGCTGGGTTCATGTTTACTTCCCATCCACTAGTATATAAAATTCGCTTTTAGAATTTATTTTGTTTATGCTTATGTGGTGCAGAAGGAGTATTTTCCAAGTCACTTGAATTTCTCCTGCCTTTTCATTGTTCAGAATTTTTCCAAACTTCTAAACAAACACCATTACTGAGAAGACACACACACACACACACACACACACACACACACACGTTTCTGGCCAAATAACATAAAAATTACTTATTTGGGCCTCCATGATTTTGGGGGGGCATCCTTTTGTAAGCTTGACAGAGACTTATCATTAAATGTGGTTTGTTTATATCTAGCTCTTTGTGTGAAATTCGTGCTTAAGAAGAGTGGGATTGTTTTAGATATATTTTCTCTTAAACCAGCTGGGCTCTTATTAGCCCTTGTTTGAGGATGTGTGTGTGTGTGTATTTATATGTTGGGGGGGCAGCATGTGTATACACATGCCAGCTTCTTGAGTGGTTTTTCAATCATAAGATTTGAAAGAAAAAAAAGATTGCTGAAGTAGGAAGACAAAGGAATGCTGTCCTAACCGAGCTGGAATTGAAGTTTGTGTTTCATTTAAAATGACAAATCAGCAAATCCCTCTTCAACTCTGTTGCATCAAGGTGAATTTTCCCTTCATTCTGGGCTTTGGACACTGTTTGCCTGGACATCTTCCCAGGAAACCCCCTGTGTAAAACCCCTATTAAAGCAAAGTCATTATAAAATCATTTCATTTTTGTAATGCTTGTCTTCTGACCCACGTGAAATGTATGTACCACAACTCTTGAGGTGATATTCCGGGTCTTAACCTTACTAAACAAGAAAATGGAAAGGGAACACAAATTCTCATAGATGCCTGGACTGATACAAAATGCAGATAAAAGGTAGTGATTCTTTCCTTCCATATGGTGAAGCAATTTGGGGAAAGAAATTAGACTTTAAGCAGCAGGACAATGTCAGATGGGGGGGGCCGCTGCTGGTAGAGAATGCTTTTTCACTGCTCTCAATTCTGGAATTTTATTCAGAATTAAAGGAAAAAAAAAAAAAAGGACAAGTGTCTATGATTTCACTCCTAGGACTTACCAATCTTAGCGCCGAGGCTGGAGTCAGTGCCGTGGGTCTCACCAAAGCAGGGCAGGTGACCCAGGCAGAGAGCACAGCTTAGTGGCCACCATTAGTTCCCCAAACTAAACAAAGAATAATAAATGACATGATGTGCATTGTTTCTCACCTCTTGCTAGAGTCCATTGCTAATTTCAGAGGGAAAATAAATGGGGTTTACTCTTCTGTGTAATTCCAGAATAAGCCCCATTTAATCACACTAGTAAACGTGGCAGAAGTGGAAGGAAGCACTGTTCCCATATCGCTGCTTTTTAAGGTCTCTAGTACCTAGAGTGCTTTGGATGGGGGTTAAGGTGCTGATTATTGTCTTAAACATTAAGAGGAAAGTTTCCAACCTAAGGCCACTGGTGTCTGAATTCCATGCCATTATATTTCCAGGTAATGAAACCTGTGAAACAGAAACCTAAGTGAGGACACGCTTCGGGGGGAGGGGCGGGGCGGGAGGGGGTACCAGCTGAATAAAGTTCAGTAGCAGATTCCACTTAGGTAAACCATGGATTCTGAAAAGCTGTATATCTCCTGCGGAAGCTTCTGTGTTTCCTCCTTTCCTCTAGAGCAAAAACAAACAAAATGGAGGAAAAGGGAAGAGAATCATGTTCCTATGCTAGATCAATTTTGAAGCCAATTTTGGCCTTTATAGCAAACTATTTTCCACACCTGCCGACCACAGATGTCTACGTATGGTAACAGGTAACTTGCTTTTGTACCATATAATCTGCGAGACATAAATAACTAGGCATTGTAATTACATGTCAGTTACCGTACAGTTGGAGTAGTTACATGGTTATTAGTACCCCATAAAATAACGTGATAGTGTCTTGTGTTTACAGTCTATTACAGGAATTTCTTTCCATACTTTCAAAGATCATAAATAATTTTGGTATCCTTGGACCCATCAATGAGAGCACTGCAAAGAAAGGTAGTTATTCCTCCAAGAGACCTGCTAAGTTACTCTCTTCCTGAAGAAATTCATATGAAATGTAGGGCTAATTTTGTGTGAAGGTTTTAATTTTTGCTAGCTAGTCACCCATAGCTTTGAAAGAAGTCATTTCTTTAGAAATTGAGTTTAGTCATTTTTTAGAAATTCCTGAAAATCACATTATGAAATATTAGCAGTTACTGTTATCGTTCTGTTCTTTTTTCCCTACCTTTTTCTCCTTCTCTCCCTCCTCTGTTTTTCTTTTTGTGACTACTGCCTTTTTTTCACAGAGTAACCAGTACAGTCTGTATCATATTGATTAAAAACAAAACCCAGGCTTATTAAAGGTACCCCCAAATAACTTGTATTCAATTAATATGTAATTTAAAAATGAGCTCCCCGCCTCTTTCTTTTGCAGACTGTCTTGGTTGCTGGTTCCTGTTTTTTAAACAGGGAAAGTTTTAGACCTTCTTGGTTCAACTCCTGTTGTCTGCTGCATACCTCACTGTCCCTACCAAAAAGGAGCATTGAATTTGAGATTTGATGCTTTTACTCTTTTTTTGTTTTCCTTCCATTCTGATCCTCTATATGTGGCTTCTTTGCAAAACAGTTTTGTGCAAGCAGACATGACTTAACTCCATTCCCTACATAGAGAACTATTCAACTTTACTTTTATGTGTTTTGAATACTGCCTCATCTGAGACTGTGACAGCAATAAAGTATGCATGGCCAACCTTATTTTAATAGCGTAAGAGAGCTGCTTTTAATTAATAAGTGGATCTCTTTATGTCTGGGGTTTTCGGTTTATTTTGTGGTTCTTTAGAGTTCTGCAATTATGTGGCCTAAAACGGCTATGTTAGTGAAGACTATAAATCCTTTTAAAAATCTGTCGTTTACATGTTTTGTGTCTGTAATGTGTTTTCGGATTACTGTCTTTAAGAAAAGAAAAAATAAAAAAACAGCAGTAGCAGTTTCTCTCTAAAATGTTAAAATCCATAGCCCGTACTTGTAGATACTTTAGCAGTCAAATGCAACTAATGGAAAGCAGCATCCATGTACAGGGATAGAAGACTAGCCTCTCTTGAGTTGTTACATTATGCAGATCCAAGTTTACTTTAAAGAACCCTCATATTGTATATTTCCCCACTTGACATATACTTGTCAACTACTAAAAAATTGGTAGAACTTTTATAAAGCCTCCGCTATGTATCTTTGAACGTTAAAAAGGTGTGCAAAGGTTCTTCCACGCTGGTGATGTCATTGTAGGCTTGTCTGATATGCATGGATTTTTATTTAGGTCAGTCAAATCTAGGATTTCAGTGTGCACCATTGCTCCCTCCCAGAGGGGCTTTAATGGTACAGCAGGAATCCAGAGCCAGACTTGGATCCACAGTGACCCCCAAGTAAAGTGATTTTCTTGGTAGTAATACGGAAGGAATGCTTTTATGATTGGCATATGAATGCTGATATCTTGGCCTGCTTATGCTGGTGTGTGATCTGCGTTCGTCAGAAGATAATGCTCCTTATACAGAATTAGAATATTCTGTGGCATTGAAAAGAATTATCTGTAGGAGCACATGAGCATTCCATAGATACAGGTGTGACTGTTTTCTTGGCTGGATATTTGTTACTAGGTTAGTTCAGTCTGTGCGTCACTGTATTTAAAATTTTCAAAAATAATAAACACTGCTGCGTACACTTTGAAAGGAAAAAGAGGCTCTCTCTCTCTCTCTCTTTTTTTTAAAGTCAGGTAAAACTGAGCCATCTGCCTCTTCCGTTTTCTTTTTGGTTCCCTGTGCAAGTGAACGGAAGGCTCCCTCTGGGCAGCTGAAACGGGAGGCTGCTGGTGCCCGCACTCCCCAGGCACGGTTCAGCGCTTGCCAGTGGATGGCAGTACTGTTCCACTGCAGCGGCTCTCAGTGCCTTCAAATGCTGCCTGACATGAAATCCCCAGGCTAATTTTGAAAAAGCCTGATTAGCTACATTAAGCAATGTTTGGGTGATTTTCTCCACCCCTTTTAAACTTACAGAATTATAGCCACAGCCTGAAAGAACGCCATTCCTGCTAGACAACATGATTATCAGTTGTAATGTAGTCAGTCCAACATGGGAATGGCATAAAGGTTTTAAACTGTATTTGTAAAAAGTCTGTGTAAATGTATAAAATGGTTAACAAGCATGATTATGATTTCTCACTTATTTTGTCTCAACTGTTTTCCCTTAATTCTATCTAGGGTAACATCTGATCATTATGGTGGATCATCTGAGATGTGCATTTGTGTGTAAATGTTACTTCTTTTTATGCCTGTGGGTCTGCACATATGCTTTGCAAATGAAATATTTTTAATCTTGTTAAGATGTCTTGGTGTATATTAACTAACTTGTATACCAAAATGGCAAATATCTTTACAGTTTATTTATTTGGAGGTTCAGGGAATAAGGCTCTCTTTGTGGAAGGGTAAATTACCTTCTTAAAGTTTTTTTGCAATTCCTTTTTGGAAACCAGTACAGGAAAAAAAAGCTGCTCTATTTTTCTTTGTGATCCAGATTATGTTGTAATATATAATAATAATTAACTCTCTATTTTAGGTTGAATATAAAATAACAATATATGATCATTTAAATGGAAACCTGCACAGTTGGTTGGCAGAATACATTTCCTGAATTTTTAAAATTTTAAGATCTTCCTAGGGAAGATTTCGTACTATGGGAGGGTGAAATTGGCGGTTTTTCCTTTTTACGAAACAAAAGCATCGCTACTACTACTCCATTTGAGAAGAAGATAAATATATTTTGTGAAGTACTTGGCGAAAAGTCTTTCAAATTGAACTGAATTTTAGGAAAACTGTGGCTTAACTGTTTACCTTTCATTTTCTCTTTACTGCATTTGTATCTAGAAGGGTAAAAGGACTAATTATATAGTTGAGCTTTTTTTTTTTCTACTTCAAGACATTTTAAAAACTGGAAGGTAATGTTTTATTCTTTATTACCTTTAAAGCTTTAGCAGGTAGAGTAGAAACAGTTCAAATATCTGCGTGCTGCTGAGTGTTATAAAAGTCCTATTTCAGTTACCATCTTTTGCTTCACTTGTATGGATATTCCAGGAGTCTTAACCACCTTATCACCTTGAAATTTGCAACATAATCCACAACTAGTGATACAGCATGTAATTCCCCACCAGTTTTGTCACTGTCTTTTTAACCCCATGACATGATTAATACATTTTTTAAAAATTGACTTACGGTGTATGTGTGTGTACATGCGCCTACATAGTAGACACGCGATGGAGAAATAACTATTACTGCTGTCATAAAATATGTTGGTGGGGCTTTGTGTAGCTTTTGCTTAGGATGTATGCAAACTGGGGACATGACCTATTTACCGTCTCCCAGCAGACAGACTAATAACAAATTCATGAGATCGTTTTAGTTATGTCCTTCCATCAGATATGAGCCAGCCAAGAAGCAAATCAATCGAAGTTTCTTACAGTTGTTCACAGTGGAGCGAAACACCGCGTGTAGGAAGAACTTCCTTATCTCCCTGGGAAGTTTGGTTCACAGGGTGGTGAGGATTAAACAGTGCTTGGATGGTTTGCAATTGAAGTGGTGCTGTTGAGTGATCCATTTTGAAAGAGTAGCTTAAAGTTTTGAAGGAGTAATAGTTTTGAAGGAGGACTGAAAATTTGCTATCAGAGTGAATTCATAAAGACCCGTATTCATTTCTGCCTTGTTAAGTACCCTGGGACAAGTCAGGATTCTTCCCATTTGACTAACAAGTGAGATTTCTGAAACAGTGTTTCTCTCCAGCCAGCTATAGGATGAGGGTGGACCAAAAAAAAAAGGCTTTGTTTCTATTTTATGCACAGCCAGACTTGCTCTTATGTTTGTAATATTTAAAGGAGTTCAATAGGAGGCCCTTGATTCTTTGATCTAATGCCACACTGCTGTTTAATGAGAAAAGTTTTTAATATTATGTGCAATATTGAAAATTTCTGCCAGCTCAGACCAATATAATATAATGTTAGATTTACACCTTGGATCCCTTCTTTTATTTCTTGTCATGAATCCGCTGTGCCCCCCCCCGCCCCTCCCCGGCTGAAACAGGTAATTACAAAGGTCCTCAGATCAATTTTTGTAAAGGGGCACCCTGACGGGTACCATGACTGAAGTGTGACATGAGCCTTTTCCAATACAATGGGTGGCCTAACATTCCTCTGGAAGCCCAAGCTCATTAAATATTCGGTTCCTTTTTTCCCCCCTCTCCCCCCTTCATGCACTTAGCTTGAGTCACACTAAGTCTGGGGTTTCTTCACTGAAGACTTAGGAAAATTGCTTCGAGTTCTCAGATTGAATTTTTTATGTGTATGACTTCATGATAGCATTAGCATGTGCTTTGATCCATGTGTGAATGGCGCTGGGTCGGCGCTTATTGCCATATCCAGATGGTGTTACAGGGAACAAACAGTTGTGTTTTAGGATTTCTCAATAGGCTGTCTAGACTGGCCGCGCAGCAGACAGATACAGCCACCCATCAAATTAGCGTTTGTCAGATTTATGGTAATGGTTCACCAAAGCCTTCCTGTCATTGACATTAAGATTTACGCCTCCAAAGTTATTTTGTCTTCCACAGAATATAGCTTGTGATTGCTTGGATTTAAAAAAAAAAAAAAAGAAAGAAAGAAAAAGTTTAAGACAGAAAAGTCTTGCTGAATGTGAGCTGTTTCTGAATGAAAAGAAAAATATAAAAGGAATTAAACAGTGGCTGTGGCTCAGGGGCTGTATTGATTAGGGAAGGGCACCCTGCCCACCCCCACCCACCCTCAAGTGATAAGAAGGATGTTCTGTTCAGGTCAGTGTCTCCCATTTGCCCTTGTTGGAAAGAAAAACATGTATGTGGGTGACTATGGCCAGATTCTGCCCTTTCATGTTGTTACTCTGGGGTAACGTGATCTGCTGCCCCAACGCGGTGGGAATAACCTTTTGACAGGCAGTATGTCCATTCGCAGTGGAAATGTTTTCCCAAGTCTGGCCAGGCTGCCTTTGATCATACCTCCTTCCAGCGTGGGGTCACAGCTACTATGCTAGGCGAGAGTCACCAGTTCCTGCGTGGAAAGTGAGAGACATGAGGGTTTAGAATAAATAAATAAATATGACCCAAACCCTCTTAAGTTCTCCATCATTGATGTGATAAAGCTGGAAGTATGGAAAATGCCCACATGGAGTATTCAGGACATTTCAGGTTAAACTTCGTGTGCGTCTTTTTGCATAAATGGATTAAGCCATGCATTTTGTACATTTTGTCCAAAGCAGTTGGAGTAGTGAGGGTCCATCCCATCCCTGGCATGCTGAGGCATGTCTGAAAATGTGTTTTCCTATTGTATGTTGGTGTACATGACAAATGGTGAAGAGGCTGGGGGTTGATTAAAACTCCCAGACGGCCATGGCAGACAACATATAGGGAAACAGGCTTTGCAGAGGTGAAAAGCTCCAGCATTTTTCAAAGGAAGCTCTTTCATCTGTCTGGGAACGGGCATTTGGGGAAACCCCTGCTAACCCCTTTGGTATGTCAGGATTGAGAACTGCTGCCTGTTCTCTTACAGGGCAGAATCCTCACAGAATTCTCACTCGCGGGGTATCTCTTATCTAGCCTGGTGTCTGGCGCGAAGTGATCTCCATTCCTGGAGAAAGCGCTCTCTGTTAAATGTGCACTGGACCGAAGGCTTCCTACTAACCTCCAGTAGCCCCTGAGTCTCTTAGGTGGTTTTTACCTCCTTTCTGTCCTTCCTTCCCTTTGCTCTTGTGCCATACAGTAATCATTTGATAGACTCCTTTGGGCTCTTTGTAAAGGCTTCGCACTCACATATGTGTTCACCTTTAGTGATAAGTGTATTTTTACCATCGTAACAATGACAGAAAAGGATTGGTGTTTTTATTTTGCGCACCACTTACAAGTCACATTCTCTCCAATATGATGCGATAGGTTTTCAGTTCTGCCCATTTTTCAAGTCTGTAAATATTGTATGAAGTGCACTAGATAAGAAAAGCTTTCTGTAATAATTTAAGTGTTACAGCATTCACTTGGTTTGGGGTGTATTTTTAATGAAGTTAGGACCAACTTAATGAAAAGAATTTCTCTCTGTCACATGGATATAAAACTGGATTTCTCAGAAAAACATGGGAACATGTTTGCTCAATAGAATTTTCCTCCAAAACTTCCTCTCCCCATCCCTTCTTGTCTGTTCTTTTCTTTCCTGTTTTGCTCAAATTGCTGAGAGTTACTTGTTTGGATTCCTCTTGCAAAGCATATTTCTTAAGGACTCTTAATGGTTTTTACTTTGTTTTGGTTAATTTCCAATTTATTGGTAAAAGGGTGATCATTTGAGCAGTGTGTCAAAAACAAATCTGATAACTGCTTTATCTTTTGCAGTGCTTGATTGGAGTTATGGGAACGGGTGGGGGGTTTCCTGGGGGTCATCCTATGTTAGTAGTGTATCTAGAACAGTTACCATCTTGGATTTGAACTATTTTATGTTTGTTGTAAGAAACAGTATAGTCTTTACAAGACACATTTATAGTGTTTTTAAAAAGTTAACTACCCCTTTTACATGTGTGTTTTCTTGGAAATTGGAAAGGTTGAAGGGAATGCCAATCTTTTAGCAATGTGTGAAATGTTATTTGAATAAAAGCCTTTTTCTTTAGTAAGACTTTACTCTCTCTGGGAGTCTTCCACATTTGTGATTTGGGTTTTGCTATTTTTGAATGAAATTTTGACTGTGTACCTCATGCTATATTTGCTTGATCAAATAATATAAAGAACTCATAGGATGTTAGACCTTAGAGAGCATCTCATTGAACAGTCTCATTTTTTCAGTTCGAGACGGAGGCATGCCTAGGTCAAGTATTTTTGCTCAGGTTGCAAAGCCAGGCTGCAGGACTGTCATTCAGGTGTCTCAGTCTCTGCTTTCCCATTTAACTCACGATTTTTATGGAGCCAGAGATAGATTTACTTTGATTTGATTTTTTTTTCTTCCCCCATCAGACATGCTTAATCTTAATCTCCATTTGACTAATTAGTTAAAAGCTAAGAAAGCATGCTTAATTTTCTTGGAGCAGATTATACTAATAGAGAAAATACAAAAAATAAAGTCTGATGTGACAAATACTGTCAGTTGTATACCCAGTAACTGTTCATCCATTTCTAGTATAAGAAGCCTAGTTTTATTTGAGGTAGCAATGTGTCTAGGCCTAGGCAATGAAAGGATCATGATTTGTCTAAGATGCTTATGAGTCTTGGCTTGTGCCCATCTGTGTTGCTTTGTTCTAACCAATGATGGGGGGGGCGCTGGTGTCTGGTTGAGGTGCTTTTGGGAAAACTTTTGCTTTCTTGTGAAAGGGACAGATGTGGTTGCCTCAGCCCCCCTACCTCTCCACCCCCCATTGCTCTTCCTTTTACCTTGAACATGGATGTGACATCTGGAGCTGCTGTAGCCTTCTTGCTACCTTGGGGTGGTTTTTTGGTTTGTTTGTTTTAGTTCTGTCTCTTTAAACCGGGGGTTGACATCTTGATTAAACTGGTGGTTGGCAAATTAGGACCTGTGGGCTGGCTGCCTTTTTAAAACTGAGGTGTTGCTGGAACACAGCCACACACATTGATTAGGTATTGTCAGTGGCTGCTTCCAGGCCACAAGGACAGAGTTGACTAGTTACCACAGAGACTATTTGGCCCAAAGCCTAAAATGGCTACTCTCTGGCCCTTTTAAATTTGCTGACCTTTGGTTTAAAGCACCATAAAGTGAGATATTGGTTACTTGCAGCCAAACACATTCCTAGTGGAATCAACCAGTAACCAGAGAGCTCTGAACACATTTGTGACTCAGCATTTCCACCTGTTGAGATGAATCTTGTCTGGTTAACCAGGTCTGCGCCAGATGAGCATGTTCCTCATTTTGGGTTTTGTCCACTAATCTCTCCTTCCTTCCTTAACTTTAATTGTCTTTATATTTTCTTTTTAAAAGTAAGATGAGAATGTAAACACATTTCATTTAAGTGCAACCTAAAACTCCCATCAGCTCTCTGATATTGCAGTATTATAACTGTCCAAGGAATTGCTTTCTGGAGCACAGATAAGGAAGATTGCCTCGGTTTTCACTCAGTGAATAGGGCCTGTTGATGGATCTTAAGGTCTTAACTGATATGATAGCCTCCCCCCCCCACACACACAACTTGTTGCCCTCTGTGATCTAGTAGGACCAGAGAAAACTGCCAGTTACACCCAGTCTGCGACCATGTGTCCTACTTCATGCACATCAAACAAGTCACTAACCTGATAGGGGAAGATAACCTGGAAATACAGGTCTGGTTTCAGTAACAGCTGTGTCTTTTGAGCAATAAACCGAATCCTAGTTTGATTTTGCATGAAGGTAAAACATCCCTGAATGTGTGAGTACAAAAATAAAAGTCACCTAATAAAAAATATTTTCCTGCTGGTTGCTAAAAAGTATCAGGTAGTAACTGTATCATGTAGTGTTGCAGAAAGAGCATTAGATCGGGTTCTAGGAGACTCTGAATTAACCAGGAGTCTTGTCAACCGAGTTAACTTCATTGTGCACAGTTTTATATGGACAAGGGCATTTAAGGTCTCCTCCAATTCTAAGGTGGTTATACTTTTGAAAATTCTTCAGAGTGGTTGGAACCTACTTGAGGAGTCAATTCAGACAACAAAACAATAAAAAAAATATTGGGAAAATCAAGGTACTTTATTCAGAATGACCTCTAATTTTGAGGCCCAGGTGCCTCAGATTTTGCCATTGCTCAGGTATCCTTCAGCATCAGAGGAATTTTCTGGAAATGGAAACTTCTGGGTGAACTTGGGTTCTCTAAGGGTGATTTGCAGTACTATATTTTGACAAATAACAATATATTTCACAATAAATTTATTTTTTGAGTAAGATTGAGTTTCTTCAAACCAGTCTTGAAAGCATATATTTTCAAGGAAATAATGGAAGCAAAGTAGTTGGAAAATCCAGGGAGTCCAGTAAAAAATGGGTAATACCAATACATGGCTAATTCAACCAAAATTCTCTTGCCTTGCTTAAGAAATGACAGTTCATGAAAGACAAAATTTTAATTTGAGGAATTTTATGATTACAGTACTTGTGTCACAGAATCTTAATACTATTTTGAAGTAGGTACGTTGAGACATTTCTGGCTTTTTAGTAAGAACTACTTGATACAAAGAAAAAGCTTGTTTTTTTGAATTAATGCTTGTTTTTCTTTGGCTTTTCAATTTGCAGGAAGACATAAAGGGACAAATATTTTGGTATAGGGTTCAATCTAAACATTAAGAAAGAAAAAAATTATTTCTACTACTTCCTTTTTTTCCCTTTTTCAGAGAAGCGTCTCTCTAGCTGTTCTGGAAAGTATGCTCTAATTGACACTCTGTAATGCCCCAATTCACTGTGTATCTCTCTACTTTTAAGAGAAATTGTGATGTTAGAAAAAGTTAACCAGTTGACTCCTTTGAGGAAAAGGTGAGTTATGAATACATAACAGTTAAAAAATAAGAAAGGCTGCTAGTTTGAAAGACTCTGAAAAATGTTGACTTTGCAAATAACTGTTCACAAATTAGCCATTATTTATGCAGCGTGTCTGGTCAGTGTCTAGGTACTAACAAATGATGCATCGGAGGTGAATTTTTTTCTTTTTCCCACAAAATGTGCTTTTGAAAAAAGGCCTCAGAATTGTCACTTAAAAAGAATAGCATTTTCTGTGCTGTAATATACAGGCACACATATTTTTCTAGTATGATAAGGGATGCAGAAGTGAATATTGAATTCTATTCTGTATCTCTTGCTTTTTTATTTGGTTTTTGTTCCTATATAGCCCTGATAAAAAATAATCTTAAAAGGGCCAAATAATTTTTTAAAGTATATTATGAAAACAAGTGGTGACTTTTTTCTCCCCTTCCAATTCCCTCTAACTTTCCTCTAGTTTTCTTCACTTTCAACCATTTAGCTTTTTATCGTGTGTGTGTTTACCTCTGTCATTCTAAATACTGTGCTTATGTGGCTGCTTGGATTTTTCAGTTTCTGGTGCTCTCTCTTGTAAATGCTATTTGTGGCTCTCGTGAAATATATTAGGATTACTCTTTCTTCTTGTTCAGGTCTTCTCCATGGAGTTACTGATTGTCCTGTCTTGTCCCTTAAACTGTATCGTCATAAATTCATTCCCCATTCCTCCTGGTAATAATTTCAAACAGGTATGCTGTGCAAGTCTATCTGGTCATCTTGGTGGCATTTCTCCCAGAGTTCTCAATCTGCTCCCATCTGGACTGGTTGCTGTCCAGGTTGCTGCGTGGCTGTCCTCCCTCAGCCCCCTGGATTATCATGCCAGGGAATCCCCTGACTTCTTGTGTAGGATCCCTGCTGGGCTCCAAGTCTCCGTCTTTCTTGGCTTACTCCAGGGTGCACTGGAGGTCAGTTTTTTGACGTTTTGCTTATCAAACTCATGATTGATGGTCTAGTTGGTGTAGAATTCTAGGTTGGGAATAATTTTTCCCTCATGGTTTTGAAAGTATTGCTCCATTTGCTTCTAAGCTTCCAGTTTTGCTCTCTAGAGGACCAATGTCATTTTGATCCTGAACTCTTCTGTTTTTTGTGTGTGTGTGTGTGGTGGTGGTGGTGATTTTCGTTGTTGTTGTTTTTTGTTTGTTTCAGAATCTGGTTTGGAAACTCCAGTCTTCTGAAATTTCATGGTGTCTGAAATCAGTGTGACTGTTTTCGTAGCCAGATGTTTTAGGCCCTTACAACTTAAAAACTCAAATCCTTTAGTTCTGTGAAACTTTTTTGATTTTTTTTTTTTCTTGATTGGCTCTCCTGGAGTGATCCTCTAATCTTTGTGACTTATATTTTTCATCTCTTTGTTCTTTTGCTCTGTTTCCTGGGAGATTTTTCTTAAATTTATCTTAAGTCTTTTATTGAGTTACAAATTTTTGCTCACCCATTTTTCCCCTTACTTCGATTCATTTTTGTTTTGTAGTATCTTGTTGCTGTTCTTTCATGAACACATTATCTTCTAACTTTAGGCTTTTTTGACATTTAACAATAGAGATCCGTTTTCATCTCCCTGTACAGCTCGGTTTTTCTCAAGTTGCCTTTTGTTTCTGTTAGGTTTCTATTTTTTGTATTAATGACTTTTCTTAGATGCTCGGCAATTCTCGCCTGTTAAAAGTGGGGCATATAAAGCTAATTCAGTTCCCTGTGCCCAAGTGGGACTTGTCTGCTCTGAGTTTCACCCCAGGAGTGTTTGGTGATTTTTATCTGGGAGGTTCTAGTAATCATACCTTTAAGTTTTCTCTCTTGGGCTGGTCAGATACTCCCATCAAGAACCTTTCAAGCTCCCACCTGGAGAATATAAGCTTAGTTCTCTGCTCAGGGAAGCGTGTCGGCCAAAGGGCCCAGGGATTTGAGAATTCACTATATTCAAAAGTTTCCCTTGGTTCTCTAGGGCACCTGGGTGGCTCAGTTGGTTAAGCATCCTATTCTTGATCTCAGTTCAGGTTTTAATCTCAGGATCAGGAGTATAAGCCCCGAGTTGGGCTCCACACTGGGTGTCAAGTCTACTTAAAGAAAAAAAATATTTCTTTTTGCTTGATTCCCCTTTTCTGCACATACCCCTGCTATAAGCTGTGCCTGGTGCTCCTCAGTTCAGATACTGCGTTCCATGTCTTCCAGGGACAAAGCCTCTAGTCTTCTACTGGGATAGGCAGGGACAGTTGCCCAGCTAGTGAAATGGGGAAGCGGATCAAGAACTACAAGTCCTTTAAAGGGCTTGAAGCCAATCCTTCTGTTTTCAGCCGCACCTTCACTCTCCCATGTAAGGGGTCTTGGATTCCACCAATTTCTGAGCTGCTCTGGAGTCCTGTGAGCTAAGTGTGTTGTCTGACCCTTCCCACACTGCTCGTAGAGCTGGAATTCTTCTGGTCTCCTGGGCCACAGGTACCACTCCTTCTGCCGGCTACTTTCCCGAATGTTGTAGTTCTTTTCTTTGTCCAAGTGTGGCTGTTGTTTGAAAAAGATCTTTTAATCATTTCAGTACAGTTGAAGGTGAAGGTGGAACTAAATGATTATGTTTTATCTGCCAACTGAATCGGACGTCTTTCCTCATTTTTCTTACCACATAGATTGCCTTCTTGACAGTTTGGCCAGAAAGTCTGTGTGCAGTTGACCATTCCACAGAAGTAAGACCAAATGCAGGCAGACTCTGCCTGTGTTTGGATGCTTGTGCCTTTCACTTGTTGTTGTTGTTGTTGTTTTTAGATCTATTTTAGAGAGAGCACAAGTGGGAGGAGGGGCAGAGGGAGAGAGAATCCCAAGCGGACTCAGCCCGAGCGCAGAGCCCCACATGGGGCTGAATCCCAGGACCCTGAGATCATGACCTGAGTGGAAACCAAGAGTCAGATGTTTAACCGACGGGGCCACCCAGGTGCCCCTGTGCCTTTCATATTTTTTTTTTTTAAGAGGTAACATTGGGCTACAGTGAAATGTCTCTATCAGAAGGGTTTTCAGTGCACGTGGGCTGTTTTCTTACTCTCCCTGTGCATATGACACCCCCACTCTGGCATATTGAAAGGAACTCTGGGTGTAGGCGTGTGCCACATCCTGTGCACCTACACAGTAGTGGCTTAGAGTCCATGTATGTTTTGTATATTCTGATCATGTGGTTTAGGGCACCAAAGAGCTGTGGTAGAGGGGCATGGTTTCTCTGAAAAAAGGGCAAGAAAACATAACAGCATCTGATGCATGGGCCTCCTTTCTTAACTCATTTGGAGGGATTGGGGTTTGTTGGATTAGATGAGCCTTTCCAGTTCCAAATTGGCCATCACTTAAGAATTTTGAAAGTCAATTTATGTTATTTAATATTGCTAATTTTCTCAGATGTGGGATTTGGATATTCATCATTTGTCTTTATCTGAGATGTTGGTTATAGACAGTTGTAGTCTATCTTCAGGGGTTATTGGAAGACTTTTGGTTCAGGTGTATTCATAGTTTGGCTGCCCCTTACCTTTTCTTGGGCCTCTTTCCTGCTTTCCGCAATGGCTGCTTCACTACCGCATGGGCCTTTTCAATTTCCGTAACCAGTCAAACTATTTTCTTCCTCAAGGCTTACACAACTGCAGCTCCTTCTCCATTCTTTTCCTCATTCTTAGTCTGGCTAACTTTTATCTGTCTTTCAGCTAATATTGCCGCCTCCCCCCCCCAGTTTTGTCTTCCTAACTCCATTTAATTGGACTAGCTCTGTTAAACTTTAAAAAAAAAAACACCCTATTGCGGCACCTGGGTGGCTCAGGTCGGTTAAGCAGCCAACTCTTGGTTTCGGCTCAGGTCATGATCTCAGGGTCCTGAGAGCGAGCCCCGCATTGGGCTCCATGCTCGGTGTGAAGTCTGCCCGAGTTCTTTCCCCTTCCCTTCCCTCTCTCTACCCCCTCTGTCCCCTGCCCCACCCCCCGCTTGCATGTGCACTCTCTTTCTCACTCTCAAATAAATAAACAAAATCTTTAAAACGCACCTTATTCTTTTCCTTCATAGTATGTCTTACTGTCAGTATTAAAATGTATTTCTCCTTGTTTAGCATTTAACTTCCTCTCTGGACTATTAACTTCCATGAAGGCAGGGAGCATGCCTTCCTGTTCATCTTTTGGCACCCATGAGCCTCTAATTACTGTGTTTGAGATGCTGGAGTTTGTTGTTTTTGCCGCTGTAAGTCTTTTTTTTTTTTTTTTTTAAAGATTTTATTTATTTATTTGAGAGAGAATGAGAGATAGAGAGCACGAGAGGGAAGAGGGTCAGAGGGAGAAGCAGACTCCCCGCTGAGCAGGGAGCCCAATGTGGGACTCGATCCCGGGACTCCAGGATCATGACCTGAGCCGAAGGCAGTCGCTTAACCAACTGAGCCACCCAGGCACCCTGCCACTGTAAGTCTTAACAACTGTACATAAACGATAAAACTGCTAGGATTAAACAGGCTCAGACTTTCGGGGCCAGTTCATTGTAAAACTCGTTGTCTATTACTCCCACTATTTGGTTTCTTTTCTTTTTCCTATTGAGGTCTCTTATTTGGTGCTATTAATCTGGATTCTCCAAAGAGAATTTAAAAACTATTTAAAGGGACACCTGGGTGGCCCCGTTGGTTAAGCATCTGCCGTCGGCTCAGGTCATGATTCCAGGGTCCTGGGATCGAGCCCCACATTGGGCTCCCTGCTCGGCGGCAAGCCTGCCTCTCCCTTTCCCCCTGCCTGTTACTTCCCCTGCTTGTACTGTCAAAAAAAAAAAGAAATAAAATCTTTAAAAATATTATTAAAAAATAGCGATCATCAGGTATCTCTAGTGGCTGTTGCTGGAGACGGTCTTCTTCATGCCTTTGTCTGGAAGTTCCTAGAGGACAGGAACCTGCCTTTCACATATTTGGTTCTCCATTGCAAAATGTCACTTGCTTTAACTGTTACCTAAATATGGCGGTGCTCACATAAGGTTTGTTGAATGATTAATAATATGTAAGATACCAGGTTTGAGTTCCTCACTGGGTCTTGGGTCTAATAATAGTTGAAGTGGCATGTGCCTCATCTCCTAGAAGATCACACCTTGTAGTCAAAGAACAGATCTGCAGTATGTTAGATGGGCCAGCCAGTGAAGATGGACAGTAATTCTGGGATGTCTGATATTTGGGGATCCAGGGCCAGGCCCTAACCTTCTGTTGAGAAGAAACAACGTAGAATAACTTTGTTACCTGCTGTCTTTTCCCTAAGAGGTATACAGGGCAGTGGTTAATTTTTTTAAAAGCAGATTAGGCCTGTGTTCAAATTCCAGATTGTGTTAGCTGTATAATCTTGGGCAAGTGTTTTCTCTAAACTGCAGTTTCCTTCAGGGTCACAGGGGCTGATTAAAGTGTGTACCTCCCAGGGGAGTTGTGAGGATTAAATGCGATAATCCTCCTAAAGTGCTTGGGAAGTACTTCACCCAGACTGAGAGCTCTCCACACCATAGCAGTTACTAGCTATTTCAGGGGTGTGCAATCAGGGGAGTTGGAAAAGTGCAAGGGAATTAGTAGCAAAGATAATTATTAGTAAATGACTCCACATTTCTCCGGTATTTCATGAAAAATACTCCACAAGCTACATATAAATACATGGATTCTGAGTGGTAATTACTAAATGAGTTTTGCTGGCTCTAAAATTAGGCAGAAATGTTCAGAATGACTGCTTTAATTTTGACTTTGGACCCACAATTCTGAGAAATTTTAAGTGTTATACCTTAACTTTACAAATTTTATGGTGCCTACACTGCCATATAAAAAGGTAGGAAAAAAGTACAAAACTTGTCTTGAAACTTCTTTACCATTATCAAAATTTTAGGGTGTGTGCATTTTCATTAGTTTCTAGAAGGAAGATTGGGTATTGGGCAATTTGTCAGGGACTTTAAGAAGGCCACAGTCTGGAATCAGCTTAAAAGGGAACAACAGAAATTCATGTTTAGGTATCATAGGTACTGATGAACAATTCAGAGCAATGTACATCTGCCAAAAATCTTAGTTCATTTATGACAGTTTAAGACTAAGTTCTTAGAAGAAGTGTTGGGAGAGAAAGAAAAGTGAAAGTCTTAATTCTTGAAAATATGGGCAGTGTGGAATTTCTGCAAGTCTCCTGCGGGAATTACAGCAAATACAATGGAGTCTGGCATAGATGATGGTCGCATGGGATTTGTTTTTTTATCAGTGCTCATAACAGTGGATGGAAAAGTTGTCTTTATCCCAAAGGACATTTTGTGGTTTGATTAACATATGACAAATACATTGATGTCCTTCTCAAAATGAAAACTGTATATAACCTAATATATCCTTTATTACTCGACTTTCCAAAGATTTTTATGTACTAGCTTCCAGATTTAGGGATTTTATGGAACATAATAAAGACAAAAGCCAGGGTATATGGCTTTACTTTGCCATAAAGACGTTAGAAAAACAATGCTTATGTACTGTCACTAAGTTCATTTCATGACAGAGAAAGCTTTCACCCCTCCTACCCCTCGGCCTCAGTAGCAAGTTTATAAAGGTAACTTTTTATAGAAAGAAAAGCCCTATATTAACTTTCTCAGTTCACTGTGGATCACTGACCTTCTTAGTTCTGGGGATCATTCATTTATATATGGAATGGCCCTAGTTGATGGCTCCACACATACAAAGGAATTGCCATGATTAAAATTGTCTGTAAGAGTCTTAAAGTCAATGTTACTGAGCCAGATGTCGAAGCTTGTGTATATGACCTGTACATCACCAAAAAATACCATAGAATTGACAATATGAAAATCACTGGATGTTGGCTTTTACTTTCACAGACTTATATATTAGCAAATAGGAACAAGATATTGGACTCGTGCTTTAAGAAGAGAAATCAAATGGTGTTGAATAGTTTATCGTCCAGAAATCTAATAAGGAAGGGGAGTTGTGATACTAGGAAATACTTGGGAAGGTTATCCTCTAACAATCGCCCCACCTTGCCTTTTCAAGTATGCGGTGGGTACATTCCGCAGCAACAAAACATTTATCCAGCATCATTGGGATTGGCAGGTCTACGTAGATAGCCAACTAGATGGAAAAATTTTCCAGTTTTTATCGCAAATTTAGTCTTTGCAAGAATATACTGAAGACAGTGTAGTTATCGGTCACTGTGCTATGGTGCAGTGTTGATATAAGAAAAATGTAGTACTTTAAAATGGGCAAAAAAAGACTTGGATACTCTTTCAATGCCAGGATAAACTTTCAACCCTGTCTGAGGGGATTTCTCTACATTAGGGCCTGAGTTTTTGTCTTTGACTAGACTGTTTTATAACTCTGTAGAACTAGAAGTTGTAGAAAATTGAAACCAGTACAGATAATTCTTGTCCATAGAGATGCAAATTAGTTATATCCTGGGGAATGCAGTTGACCAGTGTTTGCACATTTGTTTCAACATTCCTTTGCTACATTAAATTTGTGGTTCTTTGGCTGCTCTTTTGAACTGGCTGTGACATCTCTTTCCATTCCCTCAGTTAATTAATTAATTAATTAATGAGTTAAAAGGAACTTTGGATACATATTTTGTATCTGTAGGAATCATGATTTTACCTTTCTTGAAAAATCCTTTTATATAGGGATGCCTTTAAGAGATTTTCAGTAATGCATGAGTGTCTTTTCAGCTTTATGTGACCCTCTACAACGGTGCTCGGTGCTCTTGCTGAAATCTTGGGCTTGTGTTTTGACTCATTTTTTCATTCAGACCCTTACTGTCAAGAAGCAGTGTTTGTGTTGATTCTGAGGTGATACAGTTTGGTGGAAAAAGAGTTCATTTCTGAATCAGATGGAGAAAAGATTGAGTTCTCTTCCTGCTCATATATATGTATGTACATATTTCCCCTTTTTCTAATTCTGGGCCACTTAGCTCCAGGGAGAGCAAAGTTTCGTCTTCTGTGTCGGATCAGGTGGTCAAAGTGCTCCATACAGGCTAAGCATTTGGTAAGTACTCCGTAAATGGATGTTACCTTCCCCTCTTTTTAAAAAGATATCTGTCCTTCCTCTCTTCCTGTTTTTCACCCTCATGTTTTGAATCTGCCGAAACTAGATAATCTAATCTGTTAGAATTCTATCTAAAATGAATGTCATTAGATTGGGACTACGAACCTGGGGAATTTTACTGTGAATGAAGTATATAAATTTAGAGTTGATACACTTTGGCATATCTCCTTTGACTACCCAGATGCCTTTTTTCTCCATTTTATTTTCTTAGCTATGTCTTAGATATAGTTGAGATTGATGGTTAGGTGACCAGAAGTTAGATGTTACCCTGTTTTGGTTTTAAAATATATTAACCTTTTGTATCTACTTGAGGATAATTATATTTTCTCTTGGTTGATATTAAATCTATGCCCCCTGAGGTTTATATCAACAAGTGAGAGGTGTGTATGTAAAAGACAGAAGAAGAGAGGAAGGTAGAGTGAATTGTGTGGGAGGGATTGAGGATTCAGGAGAGTAAAATGAGGCCAGGTGACAGGGAGGAAACAACCTACGATTTTTTTTTCTTTTTTTTTTTTCTTAAGATATTTGGACGGACTGTTCCCACGTGGGGTGATTGCCTGTGGAAGATAGGGAGCCTCCTGAAGCTGTGGCAGAGAATGGGGAATCACGTTAACTTTTCCTGCCCTTAGAATGGACAATCACTGCTTTTCTGACTTCACTACATTGCTTTTTAATTCAGAAATTTGTTGAAACTTCTTTTCTCTTGATTTCACTCATTCATGGAAGTTGATATGCCAGATATTAATCTGACCTCAGAAAACCCTAATAAGGAAAATGAAAACAAAAATATAACATCCTTTCTTGCAAATACTTCAAGGATAATTACAGACAAAATGATCTTCTGTATAATTTAAAAGAGCTGGGCCATTCTTCAGCATCTCTGCTGCTATAACAAATTACCACATGCTTGGTGACTTAAAACAACATACATTAGGGGCACCTGGGTGGCTCAGTTGGTTAAGCGTCTGCCTTCAGCTCAGGTCATGATTCTGGTGTCCCGGGATTGATCCCTGCATTGCGTCGGGCTCCCTGCTCAGCGGGGAGCCTGCTTCTCCCTCTGCCTGCCGCTCCCCCTGCTTCCTCAAATAAATAAATTAAAAAATAATACATTACTCGACGGTTATGGAGGTGAGAAGTCTGACATGAATCTCACCAGGATAAAATCAATGTGTCGGTGGGATTGCATCCTTTTCCGGAGGCTCTGGGGGAGAAGCCATTGTCCAGCGTTTTCCAGTGTCTGGAGGCTGGTGTGCCTCGGCTCCCGAGCCTTTCCGTCCCCACAGCCATCGATGACTAGCCCTTCTTTCTCACAGTGCTCTGTCTCTCCTCCTTCCCCATTGAAGGACCACTGTGATTACATCGGGGCCACCTCGATCATTCCAGCGTATTCTTGTAAAGGTCAGCTGATTAGCAACCTCAGTTCACCCTCTTTCCATGTAACGTAACATATTTACAGGCTCCAGGGATTAGGATGCGGACGTGCTGGGGGCAAGCCGTCGTCCTCCTCAGCACACCTCTGTATCACGCAAACACCGTTTTTCTGCCTTGATTGTTCTACAGTGTAGGAGGATGCTTCTTTGCTGTACCTGCCTAAAAAAATAAACATTAAACCTTTAAGGGGCTGGGAGTCATTAAACTGGGGCAAAGGAGAACTCATTCGAGTGACTTTAAAAATAACACCTTTATAATTCATTTGTATCTACTCTGGCTGGTACCAATGTTTTGGGCTGTGAGGGAATCCTTCCTTGCTTTGAGTTTTTTTTTGCCAGTCACATGTCTTGCTTGCCTGATTATAATCCACGTGACTTTAAATTCCTGGCTTGAAACTTTCTAAGGAGCCCCAGTTACTCAGATGAGAAGATCAGGGACTTTGGGGTACCTCACCCTCTTGTTTCTGGAAAGCTGTAGATGTGAATGGAAGAGGAAACCAAGGAAAGCTGTTGAGGTGATGAGAATCACTAACCCTGTTTGCCTCCCCTACTGACTTGGAGGCATTGAGATAAGAGACCGGGGCGCAGGGGTGGTATATCCTATGATAGGCAACTGAGCTGCAAAAAAGTGGTGAAAGTAAATCCAATTTGGAAAGGCAGGATTTTTGACTTTCTAACAAGTAATGTTTAAATAAAATAACCGTGTGAGAACAATCACTGAAACAGGATAATCGTGGCTCAAGTTATTTAGCTGTTGTTCGGGCCCCTCTGTCAGAGTGCGGAGAGGAAGAAAACTGCATAGACAGTTTGTCTTCAATGGTCAAAGTGTGTGTTGCAAGAGTGAAATGTCTCAGGGCGCCTGGGTGGCTCAGTCGTTGAGCGTCTGCCTTCGGCTCAGGTCATGATGCCAGGGTCCTGGGCTCGAGCCCCACATCGGGCTCCCGGCTCCGCGGGAAGCCTGCTTCTCCCTCTGCCACTCCCTCCTGCTTGTGTTCCCTCTCTCGCTGTCCCTCTCTCTGTCACATAAATAAATAAAATCTTATAAAAAAAAAAAAAAAAGAGTGAAATGTCTCTCCCGCGGCACCTAAGTCAAGGTATTCCCTGTGCTTTCCCTTCGGTTCTGCCAGGAGGGTGACGTGAGGACAGAGCAGGACTGACCTCTCCCTCACCCTAGCACAAGGTCACCCTTCTAGGGAGCTGGTTTATAATTGTATCAACTATTTCGTGAAAGAGGGTTTTTGTTGTTTTTTTTTTTTTTCTCCCCATCCTCCCTGTGTAATTTCCAGCACCCAAAACTGGTTTGTAAACATTTGTTGGTTCTACAGCCTGTTTCTTAATGCAAGTCATGGCATAAATTTTCCCTTCTCCAGGGTTTTCATGTCTTGGCTATGTCTCAGAGCTTGAGGTAAGCAAGTTTTGGATGCAGGGCCTCTGATGAGGGCTTGTCATTTTGCTACACCATTATGCTGTGCGTGTTCTAAGCCTTTTAAAATAGCTGAATGTTTTCAATAAGCGAATGAGCTGCCGCTGTTGGGACTTGCATTTTTCTCCCCCAAATGTCGAAGTACTGATTGAATCTTGTCAGTGCCAAGCATCCAGACCTTTTTATGCACTGCGCTAGACAGATTGCTTGTAAGAAATGTAGGCAGGTAAAAGGATTAGTTTTAATTATGCTGAGAGCTAGTGTGATCATGAAGCAGGGGCAGCCCCTCCTGTTTAGGTGCTTTTCTGTGACACTGGCCTTAAGACATTCCCTGAAAAGGCGAGTTAAAAGAGCAATCACTTAAAGTTCTTTCCTTGGCCTTTGTGAGATGTTTCTCATTACCTGAAGATACGCAGGCAAGTTCCTGCTGCCTTTTCACCATGACACTCCAGATTAATATTTCCTCCCTTTTTCCTTCTGTCTTACACTTCCAATTCCGGATTCTTCCCGTCAGCATAGTCTCAGAGTGGGTCTTCTCAGGTGAGGTGCATTTGGGATGTAAATGAATTTCACATACAGTAACATACAGAGAGACGAGAAGGACATCGTCCTAAAGCAGGAGTCCACTCAGGACCTGGGAATGACCTGCCAGAGTTATTCTTGTCTGGGTGCCAGTCTCTGGGAGACACAGACCAAGTTCAGTTCTTTGAAAGTGGGATGGGGTGAGACCCAGACATGATCTTTTCCAATTTCATGCTTGTTTTCTTTCCATTTTCTATCACTAAGAAGACTATGCATTAAAATTTTAAAGAGCTTATATGTTGCAAAGCTGGGCCAGCAAGTGTGCTAATCGACTACTTTATTATTTCTTTTTGCTGTTGATCTATATTCAAAGTAGAATTTCCCATGATGTCACAAGAATGTTTAATTGCTTTTTCTTTAGGGTCCAAGCTATATAATTTTAACAATTGAGGCTTGTTTACCTGATTAGGGGGTGCAGGCCTGAGAAAGAAATATGGTCTGAGAAATTTTAACCTTTGATCTGAGTCCTGCTTGACTTTTTATTACCAAAGATTCCTTTTGAAAAAGTGATGAAAATATCCCCTGATTCTTAAATATTCAAATTTAAATTTTAAATGGCTAAAGTGACTTTAAGTGTAATAGTGATGAGTTCAGTCTAAAATAAGTTTCCTTTAAACACCTACTTGACCTCCTAAATTTTAGTCTTGAACCAGCCAAAATGCTCTATAAATTTTAACTTCAACAAGTAATTTGTGTTCCACATGCTGACTCTCTTGGGCCATTCTGGTGAGCTACATACTCAGTCTTTTAAGTTTTGAAATGAACTCTGCTTTTTTTTTTTTTTTTTTTTTTTTTTAGTAAAAGCTGTTAGATCATAAAAAAGTGAAAAGTATTCTGTGACCTAAAATTTCATTATTTTGACCAATAAAGAAAAATGTAACATGTAGCTGATGGGGATATAGAAGGGAAGAGCATTAGAATGAGAACAGAGACTCTGGTCCTGGTGGGTTTCTTAGGCTTTGCCGCACAGGTATATAGTGTGTTGTTCTTGCTGTTGAAAGGTGTTCAAACGTTTTGGACTATGCTAATAAACTTCAGGCTGATGTGTTTGAGGTAAAAAAAAATAAAGAATAAAACAGAAAACCAGTAATACCACCAATATTAAAGGAAGTGCAAGTCCTACCAGTCACAAAGAGGTAAAACCAACACATCTGTTTCCTGCAAATGTTAGCCTACCACTGGACCCAGGTGTCTTTACTGCTCAAGAATCAATGCAGTATATTTACTGGTATAATCTTTGGAGCTTAAAATTTTCGCCCTTTACTGTAAAATTCATATGAATGAAAATATAGTTGGACTGTTGGTTTTGATTTCCTTTTCTTCCTCCAATCCTCATTCCCAGGAGGCTTATATGGGTAACTAGTAACCCTAACATAAATAAATGTTTATTCACATTTGTAAGAGTTCTATTTCAATTGGATATACTTAAATCTCATAACTTACAATTCAGTATATCTCACTATAGCTGTTAACGTAATTTCATGTTTTAATAAGGAATGATATATCAACATTTTGAATAACAACCAGAATCTTGGGCTTTCTATTCTCTCCATACGAACAGAAATGTTACTGTTCTATAAAATAAGCTTGAAGTAGCATGGTATAATGATAGCAACAATAATTGTCTTAGTGCAGGCTGCTATACCAAAGTACTATAGAATGAGTGGCTTAAACAACAAACAAACAAACATTTATTTATTTATTTATTTATTTATTTATTTATTTATTTATTTATTACAGTTCGAGAGCCTCAGAAGTCCAAGGTGAAAGAGCTAGCAGATTCAGTGTCTGGTGAGGGCCTGCTTCCTGAGGTTCATAGACAGCCCAGACTTTTTGCTGTGTTTCCACATGGTGGGAGGGACAAGATTGTTCTCTGGCATCTCTTTTATATAAGGGCACTAATCCCACTCATGAGGGCTCCACCCTTAAAGACCTGATCACCTCCCAAAGGCCCTACTTCCCAATACTGTCCTATCGGGGGTTAGCATTTCAAAATAATGAATTTGAAGGGGGAGACATAAACATTTAGCCCACAACAGTAGGATTTAGCACTTACTGCTTCATTGCCAGTGTAATACTCTGAGCACTTTATATTAAAACAAACAAACTTGACAAAAAACTATATAATTATCACCATTATGGAGATAAAAAAAGGGTCTCAGAGAGGTTAAAGGATTAGCAAAGGTGGCTCACTCAGCTAGTAAATCATGAAGCTGGGTGAGAGTCAAACCCGGAAGTCGGATCCTCAAGTTTGAGCTCTCAACTTCTTAGTAGAGAAAGCTGCAGTCCATATTCCCTGCCTGTCTCCGAGCAAGCCTGTGACCTTTTTGATGAATATGCTTCGGTATTTTGAGGGTTCAGTATTTTAATCTGTGAAATGACAACCTTGTACACTATAAGGTCTTCTCTAGCTCTAAAATCTAAATTCTGGGGGTACCTGGGTGTCTCAGTTGTTAAGCATCTGCCTTCGGCTCAGGTCATGGTCCCGGGGTCCTGGGATCGAGCCCCGCCTCGGGCTCCCTGCTCCGTGGGGAGCCTGCTTCTCCCTCTCCCACTCCCCCTGCTTGTGTTCCCTCTCTCGCTGTGTCTCTCTGTCAAATAAATACATAAAATCTTAAAAAAATAAAATCTAAATTCTGTATAGTTTAAAATTAACCATGTATCAGCCAGTTGGGGACTGGTTAAATCCATTTTGGGGTGATCATACAGTGAAACTTTGTGCTGACATTAAAAAGAATCAACAGAACAGAGGATTGTCTATGAGAAATCAGAGAAACAATGAACTAACTAGTTGCATAACTATGCATACAGTGATCCTGTTTTTGTGTAAAAAGAAAAAACGGTGCATAAACACTAGTATAGTATAGTATAGTATAAACACTAGTATATATGCATAAAAAAGTTGAAGAACCAAACACCCATAACTTTTTCGGAGGTCAGAGTATGGAGGGACTTTGACTTTTCTCCCTTACACATTTGATTGAATTATTTTTTACAAGTACTTTAAGCATCAGAAAAAAATAGAAAAAAAGTCAAATGTACCTCTATGTGTGCCTATAACTGGACTAGACATAACAGAACTTTTCCTGAAACATGAGGGGTTGGACCAACCTTTAGATTAATGGAGACAGCAAATTATTTCCTTCTCTAGCCTGTGGAAGAATTTTATGGCCTCCATTTGTTTTTGTAGTTATTTAAATCATCTTATTTTGTATCCTGGTAAAATCTTCCTTGCAGGATTCCTTATGAATAAAAACAAGGTAAGGGGTTGGATGCATTTTATTCCACATCTTTATTGATTGTCTGAACACAAAATTTTAATTTCTCTTTGTTGAAATAACCCTCTCGAGTCTTGTTGCCTCGGGATATATTGACCACAGGTTGTTTGATTTTTGAGAGGGACACCCCAATTATGGGGATAGGGGTTTGTTATAAGAAATGTATAGTTCTGACTCAAAACTCCTGGTTCCAGAAGCTTTCAGTCAGCTTTATCTTTTTTCCTTATATAAATCAAATGATTCAGACAATTGTTTTCATTCTTAGCCCCAAAGAGCAGTTAGTATGTAAATGTTCATATCTCATTTAAATTATTGTTCTTAAGGGACGCCTGGGTGGCTCAGTTGGTGACTGCCTTTGGCTCAGGTTATGGTTCCGGCGTCCCGGGATCGAGCCCTGCATCGGGCTCCCTGCTTGGCGGGAAGCTTGCTTCTCTCTCGCCCACTTCCCCTGCTTCTGTTCCCTCTCTCGCTGTCTCTGTCAATTAAATAAATGGATAAAATCTTTACAAAAAAAATTATTGTTCTTAAAATATACTTTAAAGTGAACTCCCCTGCATCTGTTATTCTTAAAAGATAATTTTCAAAGTCTGAGACAAGGAATACCTTTTTTAGATTTTTCTGAGGCTTGCAAGTAAATTACCAGTTAGAATATGGGTAGTGAATAGAGAATCTACCTCAAAAAGTGAGACTAAAACCTTCATATTTTCCATTAATCCAATCTAATCTTGATTCTGGACTATTTTAATGGATCTGTTCAATTTGCTTGAGATTAGCCATGATTAATTTTATCCATTGATTGACACATCTCACAAACACGCTGTCAGGCATAATGATGCAAAGTTGAATAAATGATTGCGTTAAACCGTACATTTAATGGGAGAGACAGACATTCAGTCATATGTTGGCTCTAATGCAATATAGTAATTGATCATGAGCAACATGAAATAATGAGCATACAGAGTGCAGTGTGAGCCTAGAGCAGGGAGGAGGAGTTAGGAGGGGTATGTGGGCCATGAGAAATGAGAACAGTATTGCCTCTTGGACAAAAGGAATATGGACTTACTTTCTGAGTAATAGTCATCCTGAGTGTCTCAGGAAGTCTGTATATCGTTTCCATCTACTATAGAGATGGGGACACCCTACTGTGTGGGACACCCCACTCTAGGCCAGCCCTTTGGGAATCCAAATAGCATGACTAGAGATCCCCTTGGGAAGTGTGTACAGCTGAAAGTAAAACTCTTCCATGGTAAGAGTTAGGTAACAGGGGATTTGTTTTTTTTGGGTATGATATATCAGGTATGCTGATAGTAGATTCTTTCCAGGCTTTGGCCTTCTAGACTGTATTTAACCTATAAATTACAGTGCTTAGAACTATGTAAAGTTATTCCATCTTCTATTACCCAACCCCCCTCCTCACTTTGACAAAGAGGTAGATAATTTTTTGTTTGTTTGTTTTTTCCTCCCCTTGCCAGGTCAAAGATTTTTATTAGAGTAAGAATAGAGAAAGATTTTTCATTTTAGGTGGCTGGAAAGTACATCCAGCTGAAAACCATCAACCATTTAGACTACATGCTTCATTTGAGTTGTGTTTCTGGACGTGAGTCAAGTATGACAACTGTGAGTTTCATAACTTTTCTAACTTGCTTCAAAAATGTTTTGGGGCCAAAATCGTTCTGAGGTCTTTTCTGTGCTCTCCTGGTGAGGCCTTCTGAAGGTTATCAAGGTCAAGACTATGTAGCTGGGTCTCAGAACATTGCAGGAAGTGAGCAGTCATGAGTCTTAGGCTTGCTTCCTCTCCTATCCTTGCCTGTGTTCTCCCAGTCATGACTTGTCACTTCTTGTTCAAGATGAACATCTCATTGGGTCCACGTCTCAACAAAGAGAAACTAATAATGTGTTACCTATTTTGTCTGTCTTAGCAATGCTCAGGTTCTTTCATTGGAGTTACAATTTGTAGACAATGGAGAGTAAGTTAGGAAGGGGAAATACATTGTGGAAGGTCGAGTGGACAAGGAGCAACTATGGAAAGTAATAGTGGGAATAATTCCAATGAGTGACAGTCATAGGCAGGATTCTACAGTGTTCACGACCATAATCTCCCAGTGAACACTCAAATCCAGATGGTACTTTCCATTCGGTGCTTTATTTGTGGTAGATCCATCAATGATATCTCATCGGTGATATCTCAGACTGATTTTATAACCATAAATCTGAGCAACTTTAATAGAGCCCTATGAGCACTTCAGTGAATCAACAAGTAGTTGATTCAGCAGGTGTGATGTGCTGGACATATGTTGAAGTAGTTACAGTGCTGTCAATAAACAATGAAGGCTCTGTTGTAAAACAGTAGGGATAGAACATATATACATTGCAGAAAAATTTAAGAGGTAGAATCAGCACAAGTGGGGGCCTTCATCAATTGTGAGCAGTGTGAAAGAGAAAGGAGTGAGGATGTTTAAATGGTTTCTGGCGTTAGATGGTGGGTTGGATGGTGCCATTTACTAAAGTAGGACATACAGGAATGAGGAACAAATGGGTGGGAAGATTAATGATGAATTTGAGTTTTTGAGTGCCTAAGGGATATCTAGATAGAGATGTCTAACAGGGAGCTTAAAAACACTGGCTTGAGTATCCAGAAAGAGATTGAAGCCTGTACATAGAATTTGGAAGTCCTCAGTATAGTTGGAACAATGAGAATTGAGGGGAATGGCCCAGGTAAAACACCTCAAGTGAGAAAATGCATATTTGGACGTAAAGACACACCCTGGATTTCCATTTCTACTATTTCCTCTGAGATTAGCAAGATCACCAACATCCTGCATATTCCCAAATGTAATGGTTTTCTGTGTGTTCTGATCTTAAGTTACTACTTAGAAGCATTTATCTTAGTTGATCACCTTCTCCTCCCTCTTGTTGAAGCACTTAATCTTTCTTGACTTTTATGACCCTGTTTTCTAGTTGTTCCCCCCCCCCCGCAGTTAGACTGCTTGGTTTCTCCTCTTGTACCCAACTTGGAAGGGTTGGACAGCTCCAGGATTGCCTAGACCTACCCCCTCTTTGTCATTGGCATGATATTTGTGTTGTAATTCTAGAGCAAAACAAAACTTCCTAAGTCAGATAAAGGTATAAGATATGCCAAAACCAATAAGATGTGATTTAAGAGGATATGTGTTTATGTTCAAGGAAAAGATGGATAGAATATAAACTCCATTGACCTCAATCTAATAAGAGGTTAGGAAATAATCCAATATGCTTGTAGAGGATCTATGGAAACCATTCAACAAATCAGTTTAAAAATATTTATTGCTGGGGGGAACGCCTGGTGGCTCAGTCGGTTGAGCCTCCAACTCTTGGTTTCTGCTCAGGCCATGATCTCAGGGTCATGACATTGAGCCCTGTGTTGGGCTCCACGTTCAGGGCAGAGTCTGCTTGGGTTTCTCTTTCCCTCTCTCCCTGTTCCTTCCCACCACTCACGTGCTCTTTCTCTCTCTCAAATAGATAAATCTTTAATAAAAAATGTATGGGATGTGTGCTCATGTTCTAGTTACTAAGGATGTATCAGTCAAAAGCCTGCGAAACTCCTGCCCTCATAGGATTTCCATTCTAGTGAGGAGAGATTTCAAACCAATGAGTAAGTAAATTATTGAGTATCTTCTTACAAAGATAAATGTTATAGAAAAACATAGCAGGAAAGGGGGATAGGGAATGTTGTGAGGAGGGAAGGATATACTTTTTAATAAAGAGTAATTAGGGCACGTCTCACTGAAAAGTGATTATGAGCAGGGACCCAAACAAGATAAAGGAGTGACTGAATCACCTGTGTATCTAGGGTGAGAGATTTGCAGGCAGAGGGAATGGCAAGTGCAAGGGTCCTGAAGTAGGATTGTGCCTTGCATGATCCAGGAACTGCTAAGACACCAGTTTGCCTGGGCAACTGGGGGATGAAATTGTAGGAGGGAGGGATGGTAGGGACAGAGGTGGTGGCAGATTTTATAGGATCATACAGTCCATTATAAGGACTTTGATTTTTACCCTGAGTTAGATTGGTGGCCTGAGAGGACTTAGAGTGGAAAAGAGCTATGGGTGTGTGTGTGTGTGTGTGTGTGTGTGTGTGTGTGTGTGTGTG